>NC_065975.1:3822500-4122500 GCF_021464435.1 Cataglyphis hispanica
GAAGTCATATTTGTAATCAAAAACAATACGTAATGCATTTCACTTAATTAATTTCGTAATAATTTTTATTTTCATACAAGTATCATCGTAGATCTGTTCACGAAAATTGCATCCGCGATGCAATTTGTGAGTATCTGTAATCGAGAGGAAATAAAAAAAAAAATCCCCTGCTTCGACAGAGTTTCACGTAAGATTATTAACACTGACACTGATCGGTCGTTCATTACCTCTCGCAATTAAAGCACGGAGAGTGCGAAGGGGAGGAAAGTTAAAAGGCCTCCTAAAAGGTGTAAGTGCAATGTTGCGACGCGACCTGACGCGGTTCTCGACCTCAATAATGCAAAAAGCAGGCGCGTTTGCGATCCGATGACTCGGGAAATTGATAATAATTATCGCGATAATAAGTTGGGCTCTCTCTCTCTCTCTCTCTCTCTCTCTCTCTCTCTTTCACTCACGCGGGCGCAATTCCCATTCCTAACCGCGATGAGTAACTATTAAGCCGCAGAGAAGAATTTTATCTTTTTGAAATAGTGTATTTTTTTTTTTATGTATACGTGCATATAAATTTGATGCGGCCAGGTGTGTCCGAAAATAATGGCTGAACGATCACAGGTGGAACGGTCAATTCATAGTAGAGCGTTGGGAATAAATAACGTGTTTAGATTGTGAAGAATATATTTTCCCTTTCGAGTTATTCACAGAAATGTCAAATTTCTTTATGTGTCTGCGTTTATTATTTATAATACGCGATTATAAACTTATCTTTATATCTATTATTTTTTTTTTTCACATTATACTCAAACTATTACTCGCCATTGAATTTTATTCTATTATAATTTACATATTATTGATAAAGATAATTAATAATCTCAAAATAGACAAATAAATATCTTGAAATATTAGAATGTAGGTTGTTGCGACTTATCGCTGGATCTCTTCTAAGACGAGAAAGAAAGAAAAATAGAATAAAATAAAATAAAACGTCATTTTCATTGCGAGGAAAAAATCTTATAGATCATTGTCTCGGCATTTAAAGCTACAAGTCTCGTTTGCTTTCTCGGTAACATCATTTATACGATACGATCTTTCGTAGTAGTAGTAGTAGTAGTAGTAGTCTTAAAGCGCTTACTTTTGACGTTAAAATCAGATCTGTGTTTTGTGAATCGCCATCTATCTCGTGGATCGTGAGAACGGGATTTGTGTATGTGGGGATTTTGCTCTGTTGAAAATCGCGAACTTTCGTATAACTACTAGCTATTGATCGTCGCTCCAAAATACTCTTTCGTCGTGAATCATTGAACGCTGCTGATCGACGTGTCTTCATCTCTCTCTCTCTCTCTCTCTCTCTCTCTCTCTCTCTCTCTCTTTCGCCATTTGAATTCGTGCGAGGATAAACACGAAGCGTGAAAAAAAGACGATAATAGACTAGAAAAAGAAGGAGAAGAGAGACAAGAAGGAAGCATACAAAGAGTAGCAGGGCACGCAGGGAGAAGGCGCGAAGTGGATAGATGGAAGGGGATATGACGTATATTTTTAAACGGAGGCGAACACCCGACCTCCTATACTTAGGCCCGACATGTCTTACGACGAGAATAGTGTGGTTCTAATCCTCGGCAAAAGACAATCGACCCTTCGTTCGATTTTGGAAAAATCGATGTTATTTTTTTTTTATTATTGTCCTTTTTACTTGTCTATTTTGGGTTTTTTTTTTTTTTTTAATGGAAACTTAAAATCGGTATAATTTCGATGAATTAAGATTTTTCCCACAGCCAAGATGATGCTGATAGTATCGAAATTCAAAAACTTATTAAAATTATATTATTGTAACAATTTGATTAAGGTAGCAATAAACTATCAAAAAAAAATCTTACGTTTGAAAAATCAAATAAATATATCCGGATTATAAGAATTAAAGCACCATAAAATAATATATTTTTAACATCTTTGTAAAAGAAAATAGTTGTAATTAATTTTTCTTCTAATTTATATTAAAAACTTTTGAATAATCTCTGAAATTAACTACAAGAAACAAAACAAAAAAAGACGAGAAAGTGGATCTAAATCAAGTTTTGCACAAATATTTGTTAGAATTTTTTTAATATATATGAAAATTTTGCTGGCAATATTTTTTTCTTCATCAAATCTGTCAATAAATGCTACAATACGCAATTTTCTAAGAAAAAATCAATATTAATTTTGATTTTAAACCAAATAATTTTCAAACCGTTAAAAGAATTATACTCAGATTTTGCACAGATACTCAGGAGAAATAATAGAACGGTATACGAAATTTTCATGCTTTTGTCAATGTTTTGACATATGACACATCCTTAAATATTGATAACACACTACACTATGAATCTATGTATATGGAATGACATGCTTAAATGAACGGATGGAAAAGGTACGTGAAGCTTTTCCCGACTTTCTCGTCACGATCGGCGAGATTGATGCAAATAGCGATGCAAATTTCGAGCGTCTCGACGACACGGCCGGTTTTTGGACCGATGCCTGATCAACGACTCTTAGACAATCCGAAAACTTCGACGACCGGCCGGCTATCGAATGACGTATATATGTATTTTCGACTCAGCATCTTCCCTTCCTGCTCCTTTGCGCATCTCACTGGCCATTTTTATTGTTCTGGGCCGATATCGACAGACGTTGACCTCTTGAGAAGGAAAAGAAGAGAAGGAATGAGAGTGATAAGAAAGAAAGAGATTTTATTCAACGGCCTTTCTCATCTTAAAGTAACATTTGATCACACTTTAAAAGATCAAAAGATTTATGTTATATATGCATATTATTTTATTAATTAATTATTTATTATTTATTAATTAGGTTCATATAAATGGATAAGAGATATAATAAGAATATATTATGCTAGTTTTTTATTTTTTATGAATATTAAAGAGAATTTAATGAATAAATCTTGGGAATTAAGTCAACGAAAGCAAAAGTAATATTTAATTTCAAACTTGGAAAATGCGAAAAAATAATCTTCCAAGTAATTGTACACATTGTAATGACGCAAATAAATTTTGTGCGATTTTTTAAAATATGTAATTATATTACAGAGTGATTTAATTTTTGAATTCATGTGTCTTTCGTAAGGAAAAATGAAAAAAAAAGAAAAAATAAATAATACGGACAAGATAGGAGAAAATCATAGATGAATCGTAGATCGAACAGAATGAGATCATCGATCTGAGTGAGATGTAATTCTTGGTATACCAAGTAATCTTGCGAGAGGAAAAAATATCTATCATCGGGTTTTATCTATAAATTACGATCGTATAAGTCCAAGAAAATAATTGTGACTTGAACTATCTTAGTGACAACTCGTCCGATACTTGTTGCAAGTGCATCTTTCCTTCTCCACCTCCCCTCTTCTCGTCTTTTCAACCTCGCTCTCATTTGCAAAAAGTGAAAGCTCAATATAATTTGACTGAAACTTCTCTTTTTCTCAACAACAAGATTACACTGATTCAATTGTATTTGTACAAATGTTAGAAGCTGAAATTAGTAATCGAATAAAAATTTTACGCGATCTTGTAGATTATAATAATAAATATATAAAGGATATTTATCGATAATTTAAAAAAAAAATAGTATTGAACTACGAGTAAAAAAGAAACATGCGAAAGAGTTTCTAGAGCAAATGTCAAAATCGTGATTTTTTCCCCAAATCTACGATGATCAGCGATTATGAAACTGCGGGCAGATAATATCAGCTGTCTCTGTTCGGGTCTATTTTATACTTTGAAGATGCACACACACATATATAAAGAATTTGTATGCTTTTGTTTCGATCGACAGTACGAAAGAGCGAAATAAAGACCGAGTCGTATCCTCTTCGTTTAATGAAATAATAGTGATAATGATATAATCATCGAATCGACCTTCGTAATTCTTTTGTGGCTTTCTTGTCATAAAGGAGAGAAAGGAAGGGAATGAAAAGGGATTTTCCTTCGTCGGTGATCGAGGTCATCTGGTGATCTTTTCCATCTTATGACTCGTGAGAATCCTTTTCATTTTTTTCATCTTAATTTCCTCGTGTATACGCAAGTCGTACATGATTGATAACACATTTGGCACGAGATTCTTATTTGCAGTTATATCGCTCTTATATCGCAATAATTAATAGTAGCAAAATCTTTAGATCCATTTGTTTAAAAATTATTTATTAAAAATTGTAGAAAAATATTATCATTCTCTCTCTTTTTGCAAATTACTCGTTTTTCTTTGTTTTTTGAAATTGATTTTAGGGGATATTCACGATCAAAAGTTCTTGTCATAAATTAAAAAAAAAATATTAATTACAATTATTTTTTTATCAAGACATAAAAAATCATATTATTTTGTGATACTTTTACTTCACTTTGTGGATTTTTTAAATAAATATAAATGTAAGAAATGTTTCTTTTTTTTTTTAATTTTGACAGCTTTTTTGCTACTATTAATCAGCCAAAACATCTTTAATCATCAGAATTGTTTTTTTGAAAGTTCAGAAAAATGTGTCTGAAAATTCAGATAGTATGTCTGCAAAAAAAGCTGCAGACACGCTTTGACTGAAGTTCCAGTAAATTTTTTTTCTCACTGTGTAAGCATCGAAATACGGTGGACAAGTCCGAGCCTTCCTCCGGCTCTTCCTTTTCTATCCATGCATTGTGTTCGCGCGGCTTCTTCTACCATCCACTGCATCTTTCTCTCTCCTTCTCCCTTCCGTTCCTCTCGATTTCTCGACACTGACCTCTCCAATTTTCAAATTAGGTTGGCTTCAGCAAGGTTACGGTTGTCGACGAGAAGGGAGGCTATAGACTGCCTATACAGTTCTACCCTATCGCGTTATCGGATATCTCCCTTCTCACTCGCGCACACATGTGCGCGCAGATTAGAATTCGCGAGCTGCGAATTTTTTGCGTGAGCGTGCACTCTCATAAGTTGCGGTATCTACAAGATGTTCTAGAACGAATTATCTTTCATCTATGGATTTTTTGATCAAATCGAAGTCGAGCTTTTTTCGCGAATGTTATTTGTCGCAACTTTTCAACTTTCGGCTCTTTTTTTTTTGGCAACTAACTGTCAAATGTGTAATTTTTATTTGGAATCAAATGAAGACTAAAGTTTCGATAACTGCCTGCATTCGGTCGCTTTGCTTTCGAGAACTTTTAATTTTTAAATAATAATTAAATATATAATTAATAAATTTTTAAATAATTAATTTAATTTTCCTGATCTCGAATTTTTTTTTTTTTTATGAAATAGATGAATTTCGAAAGATTGATTTGCATGCACACATATAAAAAAGTGACATGAAATTTGTTCAATGAAAATATATTTTTGTATTAAATAATAGTCTCTGGAAACATTGTAATTGTGCATATTTTAATTATAAATGTATTTTTTTTTTTGTTAAAAATTAAAAATTATGAGCTATTTAATGAAAACTATAAATAGGAATTATGTATCTCACATAATCGTAATCTCACATTTAATCGCGGATATTGAACGGTTGGTCACTTGGCGCAACCCTATGTTGGGATTAAAACAGTTTTAAGTGAGAGGGAAATCATATAAACGTTCGATTTAGAACTCTTATAAAGTTGTGACTCTTCGAAAGCCGGATATTTAACGCTTTAAACGCGCACAACTTTTCTTTTCATGTCGAGTGATCGAAATGTTTTTGTGAAACGGATTTTTACTATAAAGTTGAAATATATAAAATCGCATTTATATAAGCGAAAAAAATATACATAAAAATATGAATAAATTATAAAGCTGAAGTTAAACATTTTGCGTGTGCATTCTTGATTATTCTCATCAGTAAAGTTTCCTAATAACACATATACATACACTTAATTTATAATATTTTCTTTCTTAATATTCAATATTATTTTTTTATATTATTTTTGGAAATATGGAGAGAGAGACAATCTCTAATTTAAGGGGCGCACTTTTTAAATTCTATTTAATAAAGGCATTATAAATTTTATAATCTCGAATGGATTTTAAGTTTATGCAATCTTTTCAGCTTAGAATTATTTGCGTTTTTAAAATCCTTTTTTTCTTTTTTCTTTTCCTCCGACACGTGCTGTGTTTGCGTATATTGGACGCGTACGAAAATATATCTTGAACGCTTGCTATAATCAACTTTATTTAGGGGATTATGGGCTTTTGACCTGTAAATTTGTACAATTATAGAGGATAAATAATTGATCTAATTTATACAGGGAACACATTGATCCCTCCCCTCTCTCTCTCTCTTTTTCTTTCGCTCTCTCTTCTCTCTCTCTCTCTCTCTCTTTCTCTCTTTTGGTAATTAAATTTACTAAAGGCAAATGTGCTAATATTTTTTATTCGATAATATACTCTATCCAACATGAAAGTTTGCGATACCGAAAAGATTCCGTACCGGAAGCGCAGTATCGATACTTCGAACAATAGACGGTGTAAGTCGAGCGAGCGCAACACACTTCGAATAGATATCGGGCCAAGTTTCTCTCTCTCTCTCTCTCTCTCTGTATGTTGCTGTTCTCTCTGATCTCGCGTTTTCTTCTCCGCCTTCTCCGTCTCCGTCTGCCCGTCGTCTCGCTCCTTCTTTCGAACCGCGCGTCTCACATCTCGCGTTATGCTGCAATGAAGAAAAGGGGCGAGGGGAAGGGAAGGAGGGAGGGAGGGAGGGATAGTTTCTGCGAGTTTTAATGTATATCTATATCGGTGGCTTACGCGACGTGTTTCGCGCATACATGCGTTGTATGCAGCGTCTCTACCGACCGATAGATTTATTATTGGCGAGATTATTAGCTTATATACAGCGTATGGGGCAAGTCTGATTTAATCTCGTGCGGATTCTAGCTTGAGTATTATAACCCAATCAATTACGAAATTTCTGCAATGATGTGGACAATTACTCTTAGAGGATAATTAACTTGAACGTTAATTTTCATGTTGTTGTTTGAATTTTTTGAATTGAATTTTTTTCGTCTAATATCTCGCGCATAAAGTATGCAACGTGCCGATACTTACGAGTACGAAAAATGTGTACTTTCACAATTTCTCTCGGTGTGAGAAATTTATGAGAGAACGTGCAACTTCACCTGGGAAAAAAAAACGGTAAAAATTCAATTTTCATATTTTGTATTTTTTTTTTTTCATAATCAATTGATACTAATATATCATAGCAATTAATACATTTGTCGGAATGCGTGAGCAATAAAAGCGTGAACGTTATAATTGCTCTGATACAATTACTTCTAGATAGATATCGGATATATTTGACTCGGCATTTAACTGGCCCGTAGATTTCCGCGTCATCGCGCACGCGAAACGTCAGTGATATAACATTCCGCGTCACGACTTGTCATAAAAGAAAAAAAGAAAAAAAATTCGAAAATGTTTTCTCGAATTTCTTATCTGTCATGAAGAATTCTCTCTCTCTCTCTCTCTCTCGCTCTCGCTCTCTTTCATACTCTCTCACACACACACCTTGAAATCTCGCGCCGCTCATACAGCCCATCGGTGGTGAGTGGCGTCATTTCGCCGGCATTCGGAAATGGGGGGGAGGGGGGAGGGGGAGGAAGAGGAGGCGGAGGTGGCTGGTGGTGGCATTTTGGCTCTTTAAAAGTGTTACATTTTTTTTCTCGAAACGATTTCGGCCGAGAGATAAAACGGTAGGGGTGATACGAGAGGGAGGAGGGGATGGGGGAGAGGGGAAGAGGATACCAGACCGGTCGAGGATAATCGTGAGGTGGCCGCAAAGCGACACTTTGGCGATATAAGACGAAATTTTGTTTTCGAGGGCGCACTCGGCAGAGAGAGAGAGAGAGAGAGAGAGAGAGAGAGAACGCTACTAGAGGCAGCATAAACTTGAGTCGTTTATCGCCAATTGCTCTTCAGAGCATTCGTTTCTCTTACGTTCTCAGATTCCGAAGTCGATTACTTTCTAGTATTTCCAATTATATCGTTGTAATGATATCTTATGTTAAGATTATTTGTTCCCGGAAGTGGGATTACTTTTATCTAAAAACAAGCATGAGGCAGGAAAAAATTTTTTATTCAATTTTATTCAAAGATTCAAAGATAAAATTCGAAGATAGCATGCATATTTTTATTTTCAAAGCAGATCACCTTCGATATGTTATATGTAATAAAATCTTATTATCATATTGATATTTTTTTTTAAATTATTTTTATTTATTTATTTATTTATTTTTTTTTTAGGAAAACAATTAAAATGCAAAGAAATAATTTTTCGACGCCTAATTTTATTTTTAGTTTATCTAAAAATTAGTTATCTAAAGATGATAGACTCTTCCTGTCACGTCGAGTCCCATCATCCAAGGATCTCTCCTCTTTGATGTCCTCTTCGAAACTCGTCCTCCCTTCGTGCGCTCTTCGACCGCAGTAACTTCGTCGTTAAGCGTCGCGTTCCACGTGATTCCACGAAGGGCGGTGAAGTACGCGAAGGTGGAATGTGCGAATTTTATCTACCCTTAAGATGGCGTCTGTGCTACCGATGCCGGACACCTTCTCGTCGAGAGCGCGAATCACGAGGTAGCTCTTTTCGTTCGCGAAGGGCCAAACCGCCCTCTACCCCTCGCGCTCCCTTTTCGCGTCTCCCATCGCGCGCGGCCATCGACTGCAGCGCCTCCGAGAGGAAGCGCCAGGGCATTCATCCCTACGCCCTCCGCGCTCTTCTCCGCGTGCTCTCCTTCACGCCCAACGCGAAACGCGCCCTGCGCGCGCCAACGAGAAGGGTTGAAAAACTATCGTCCTATTTTACGTTGTACGGTAACATTAATTAGAGGTCGATCGCTTCTCCCTCGGAACATCGCGGGACATCGAATCTGGAAAGGGACGATTGAGCCACAATTATAATGAATGGATGTTGAAGGGACTCGGTGCTGCATAGAGGGCATATCCCATATCGTCCGTCTTTACATAAGACGACGACGGCGACATAGTCGACTCCAGCATCCCCTCTATGATCCCTGGCGCTACTCCGATCGGTCCAGACGTTGCACGTCGGGACGACGAAGAAGAACCCTTACCGCCGAAGGACCGCGCGCGCGTTTGCTCTCCCTTTTCTCCTCTGTCGTTTCCCTTCCTCCCCCCCCTCTCTCTTTTGAACCCTTTCCGCGATTCGCGACGGCGAAGTCGATCAGCCTGAAGGTCGACGTCGGCTCGATCGTCGATATGATCCTGCTCGATCGATCCTGTCCGAAGCTGCTGATGCCGATCCGGATGTCCGGATCGAACGTCTGATCTCTCGTGATCTGATTGCGACTGATCCTGATCTTGGCGCGCTGATCTCGCGATGCGATTTCGTCTGACGGATCCGGACTGATCCTGATCTGCGATGGACTTTGATCAGCGGAGGATCTGTGATGAAGCTGATGATTTCGTACTCAGTAGCAGCAACAGCAGCAGCCAGCAACCAACAGAAGCGCGCTCGACTGGCTGTTCGTTCTGGCGGTCCTTCTGATCTATGCTGGTTTCTCAGCCTTCCTTGGTCTCTCTTTCTCTCTGCTCGTTCATACTTCTGTCTATCTGTCTCTCTTTCCCTTATTCGCTTCGACCTTACTCACTACCTCTGTACCTCTCCTAGTGAGAGAACGTTCCTTCTTGCATTGGCATCGTCCTGCAGGATAGCTCTGATGTATCTTTTCATCAGGGTTGTTTGCACGAAAGATTTCTCTTTTTTTTCTGTTTGCCTTCTAAAATTAATCCCCTCTCTGTCTATCTGACAACTCCGTTTTTTTTGCGTCAGCGTGCGAAACAGCTGATCAGGAGCGTTGTTTACTGCTAATATTATGGATATTTATCTACACATGGCGTAAATTACGCAAAGCCGGTAAACATTTTCCGCGGCGTGAGGCTTTGCACGGCTGGCCGTGCGTGGGCGGTAAATAATCACCGCCGTCGGAACGAATAAACATGCCGCACCACATATTTTGCTTGAAAGCTAAGTTTGGCGGTACCGATAAGCTGTCGCTTTGCGTTAACAATATCGGCGGCCAATATTGTCTTGCGTAGCGCGCGATAAGAGTTTCCCTCGCAGTGTTTAGGGAGCAGTGTTCCTCAAACTAAAATATGCGCTTTCTCGAGGAATAAAAAATCTTTGGCTTATGTAATCTTTTTTACGCAAATTTTCGCAATCGAGGTTGAATTTTTTTTTAATATTCATTTTTCACAAGAAATTTTAAGAAATAATATAGTTGATTTAATCAAATAAAACATTTCTGTGTATGTAGGTGTATAAAGTATTTTTTTTTTTTTAATAAAATATTTTTGGATATACATATTATTTTACTTTCTAAATTATGGCATGAAATTTTATCGTTCTCAAAGCAGTATACATTTTCTGGTATATACGTTTTAATAACAAGACTAGTTTATAAATATTTTTAAACAATTTTTTTATCTGACATTTTATTTTTTAAATAATTATAACGTGATATATATTTTACATTTATTTATATTTATTTATATTTATATATTTTTTTTTTCATTATTATCGTACAATTTCAACACAATTCTAAAATGTTTTAACATAGTTTTACTTTTTAAATATCACTAAAAATTTTTTAAATCTTGTTTATATTATTAGGTTATATTTTTGAGAATTATTAATCACGTTGAGATTAAGAAATTATTTTAAAATTTTTCTTAAAGATTAACTATTACTAAATCATATCAAATTATTAGAATTATTTGAAAATTATACAATTCCATGATTGCAATAATATTTCTCAGAGACTGAGATGTATATTCCAGAAAATTGTCACTTAATATTTTACAAATGTCATTCTTTTATCTAAATTAATTATACAGAATTGTGTTTACGAAATCTATAGGGAGCTATGAACTATATATCGCCAGTACAAATAAAGCTATCGATTTTGGAAATATTTTTGAAGAATTTTTGAGATACCAACTTTTAATAAGTGTCACAAAACATCCTTCAGGAAACCTGAAGCACATTTCACACGAAACGCGAAAAGAAAAAAAAAAGGAAAAGCATTCGTCGCGGCTTATCGTCTGACAGATTTCGAATCTCGGATCGCCACGCAAATAACCGGTCAAAGTCCTTCCCCGCCCCCTCCCTCCGGTAGACGCGCGGGGGAATATAGGAATATTCGTCATCTATTGATTGATAAGTGTCCGCGCCGATCACGCGCGCTCGCTCGCTCGCTCGAAATCTCACGTCGGGCGCAGAAGCCCCGGGGTTGTTCCCGGTCGTTCCGCTCCATCTTTCGCGTTAACTCGCACCACGCGTGAGACTCTCCTTTAACCGCGATCGCGCGCGCGCGGCCACGCACATATTACACGCATCCTACGTACGCGCAGCCGCCAGTCCGTCCAGCGCGAGGGAGACAGGCGCGACAAGAGAGAGAGAGAGAGAGAGAGAGAGGGGGGGGAGGTGGAGGAGGAGGAGGAGGATGGTGATAATAAAAAAAGGGTTCGGCGAGGTTTCTCTCACCCATACTCGCGCACTCGCGCTTGTTTGTCGCGGTCGTCATCGTCATCGTCGTCGTCGTCGTCGCCGTCATCATCTGCGAGCGCGCACGTACGCACGCACGAAAAATAACTCGACACGTACAATTTCCTCGGTTAAGCACCTGTTTATCGATTAAACATCCGCGCCGTTTATCGCGGACGGGACGGCTGTCGAAAAACTTGGCCGACCTATACCGAGAGGTCAACGACCTTCGGTGCGTCATTTTTTTATTTTTTTTTTTTTTACAATCGATTTATATCGCGTCGCTTCGTTTTATCCGCGGACGAGAAGTCACGAGGATTAATCGTGCCGATTAACTCGAAAGAAACTAATCGAGGAAAGAAAATACGACGACTTGTATATAATGAGGGACGACGAATTTCGTGACGCCGACTCGATCGCGTGGCACGCTTATCTCGTCCCTTATTCAATTAAATTCAATAATAGCCCTGCGATGTTAAAATTAAAATATAATTAAAATATAATTTTTAAAAATACACCACACTCGCGATTCAGTCATCACGTGATTTGCAATCTTTAATTGGTATTCCCGTCGAATAGATCATGAGTGGAATATTAATATATCGTGCAGTGTGAGACGCGGAGAGAGAGAGAGAGAGAGAGAGAGAGGCGAAATCTCCTGTTCTTATATGACTGACAATGAGAGTAGTTGCACTACCGTAAGAAAGTAAGCTTTTCCCTGTACGTCGTAAGACGAAGGAGTGATTAGAGACGCGTCGATGAACAGAGACAAAGCGGGGAGACATTTAACACACGCAGCTCGAGCCACAACCGAGCTACTTCTTGAGGAGTCCCCTCTTCCCCCCCCTCCCCCACCCTCTTCTGGTCGAACCTTGAATAGCCGGATCTTGAACGTCCGCGCATAGTTTGCAATCTTCGTTGCGTTTTCTCTCTCTCTTTTTCTCTCCTTTTTGAGAAAACATGCGCGAGAGGAAGGAAAAGATGAGAATCGATCTTAAAATTCAAATTTCGCTTTTCACATACTTGTACGTTGCACTCCCGCTGTTTTAAGATTTAAGTGTGTACGATTTGACAGTTGCAGCATTAATTGCATGGCAATTTACATTTTTTTTTTTTTTTTTACGCACATTTAAATACCATGTTTCTTGGTAGCAAATTTAATTCTTTTCACGGACGAGAGAGCGAGAGAGGGTGAACTTGTACGCAGCGCGCTTGGTGCAGTGAAATGCATCTGTCACGTTTTGGCATGCCGCTAGTTTTATAGCCGCCATCGCGCGGACAACGATGAGTCGCATGTGTACGTTTTGCCGGTAACAGGCAATTACCAGTTACGATTCGAACGCATATTTGTCGTGTCGAAGCACGTTCGAACGTAAAAGTAGATCGCACGTGATAAAAAAAAAAAAAAAAAAAAAGAAGAGATACGCAATGCCAAGCAAGATCGGACGAGGGCCGGCGGATGATTAGATTAGAAGAGCCGATAACATTTATTGAAAAGGGTTTAATACTTATTTATTTTCTTCTTCTTACAATTCCATTCTTACTTTCGTTGTATGTGAAATATTACTCCGAGTGTGTGTATATTAATTATCACGCAGGATTTTCATCAGAGAAAATTCCAAATTATTTAATTACTTTGAAATCGATTCATTTTCGAGAAAAATATTTAGGAAAAAATTTTAGAACATTACATGTTGCATTTTGATAATTATATTACTTTAATCTCGAAGTTTTATAATTTAGAAAGCTTATATAAGTAAAGGGACTGAAATTATTTTAGAAACACTACAAGAATATATCAGAAAAATGTACGATTTTAATTTAAAGAATTTAAAATAATTTTATAAGTCACCGTAAATTGCAACCAATATAAATATTTAATATCTTAGTATTCTGAGACTTTTTTGGGAAATGTATCACACGAAATTATTTTCAAGATATTTTATTTATAGAAGAATTTTTATTTATTTTTATTTTTACTTCCAAGCATATTGCTAGCACTATGTCTTCTGTCGTTGCTTGTATTGTTGCACATTGTATATTAATCGCTTGTTATGAAACTTATATGTATTGTAAGTTGTGTAGTAAATTTTTTTTGTATCAATAACGTGTAAGAGTAGAGACATTGAAAATAAACACGTGTTGTGCTAGCTACTCTCGCTTTGCATCACAAATCAACAGGATCAATGGAGAAAAGGAAATATATTTCTATTGTAACGTATACACGCACGGAAGTAAGAGCAAATCAAATCAATAGGCGCGATGTAGTGTTTCGATTTCAAGTACGTAAAAGTAATGACAGGTTGATCGGCTGTGACAGTGTTTCATGTCATTGTCTATCGTCGTACGTGTTATCGCTCCTCTTTCAACATAGATTTACATTGCACGCCAATGACACGACGCGACAAAATATTCTTTTATAATAAATAAACATATCCGTTTGGATTGTATCTGCAACCATACGTAAAGATAAATACGTTTATATTTATGGAAGTATATAATGTGATTTCTCCTCTATTCCAAACTCGTGTAACGGCAAGAGCATTTCATCTGTTTCTCTTAAACTCTTTATCATTTTTATTTTAATCGCATATAATAAAAATGAATGTGATTACGTGACAAATGAGAGACAAGAAGAAAACAATTAAAAAGAAATAGCTAAGATTTTGGAATAAAAAAAATTGATTTTTTTCAGAATTAGATTCAATCTAGTGCCTAATGATCTTAAAACCAATTAATGACAATATCGCCGACAATGGTGTTTAAAATAAACGTCGCGCGGTTTGCGCTTTTATCGTCCGTCATTTTGATATATTCGCAATTATTTTATTATATTTTTTTATTTTTATTTTATTTTATTTTTATTTTATTTTATTTTATTTTTACATTATGCTTGCACTCAGGAATTTTCTTCAATCGAATCAATTATTTCCTTTCCATTAAAAATCTTATTGTTAAGACCGCATCAACACCATACGGTTAATATTAATATACAGGGTGTCCCAAAATTGTATGAATAAAATTAGTTTGTTTTGGTGCTCTCTATAATCTCCTGAAGTTTGTCGGTTTAATTTTGGGACACCTCGTATAATATCACTATTTTATACATATACAAATAAATATAAAATTAATACTTATAATAAATTATTTTTTATATTGAACATGTAATACGTACACGGAAATACTTTCGCGCCAAAATACTTTGAAAGGAACAACACCAGCTTCTTAATTCGCTCTCGACCTCTCGCGAAGAGGGTTGCGGGTGAAAAGGACGAAGAGGAAAACGGACGTATTATGCAAACGAGGGGTACGAAGTTTCGGATAAAACCTCCAAGTTCTCTCTCTCTCTCTCTCTCTCTCTATCTCTATTCCTCGCTACTGGCGTTCTGTTTCTTCCTCCTCTTCGCGTCAACCCTACTCTTCTGCCTGTCTCTTTTTCATAGCTACTCCTTCCCCTCCCCTCGCTTCCTCCAGGTTTTCGTAGTAGACCCCGTTAAGAACAGGTCGGAGATACGAGCGGAGATAGCGTCCGCGATGACTGCGACTTACGGCACTGCCGCGGTCCTTAGCGCGGGATTTCGCAAATCTGCCGGTCTCTCGCGAGAATTCGGGGCAAATGGAGAAAGAGGAGGATGACGGATTGTGAGGAGGAGCGGAAGGATTGTGTCTCTCGTATTCGCGTCACATGCGACTTGCCGTATACATACACAGATTTACACAACCAGCTGTCCTTGTTGTCTTTCCGCTCCGCCTCGTCCTCTTTCACACTCGTCATCTCTCTCTCTCTCTCTCTCTCTCTCTCTCTCTCTCTCTCTCTCGCATACGAGAACTTCTGATTGCAAGAGTCTCGCCCCGTCATCCTGTCATCACCCCTACGCAGCATCTGCTAGACAACATAAGCAAATGTTTCTCGTGGCGCGATCATTTTTACCGCTTAATTCTCTGTGCGAGATTTTTCGAAATAATTATAACGAGTAGGAAATCAATAATTTTTTTATTAATGTAAAGTTGAGATAAATTATACGTGGATATTTCAATTATAATTATGTGGTGTTTAATCACTTGTTTTTTTCTGTTAGAAATTTACCCATCATATATCATGCAAAAATCTTGAATCTTTTTAATTTTTATCGGCAAAAAAATTTCTTTTTCCGAAACTTTTAAAAAATTTTGTTGTCGTTGTAAATACGTTGTTTTAAAGATATTTTATACATTATTATAAAAGACATTAAGAGACATTTCCTATATGTTGTCAATGAAAATATTTCTAATGATGTATAAGATAAAGACGATATAATTTCTCTCTCTTTTCTCGAATCTTTCGATTGACAGTTAAATGTCAGAGAATATTATTCCAGCAACGCAGATCGACGCATACAAAAAATACGCGGCACACACTTTATATATCGGTATAATTGTCATAATACCGGCGATTCTGATATCCCATCCCAGAGTTCGCGTTCGAAAGTCATGATTCGTGGAGAACGCGCACACAGTCGCACGTTGCTCTCGACGCGCTTGCTTATCGATCAGTATGGTGCTTATGGTCGTCGTCCTCCTCGTCGTCGCGGATAGTTTGCGAGCAATGCTGGTCATAGAAAATTCTGACTTTTTTTATCCTTTAATGGCAATACGATTCTTATTTCTCGGGGATTATCTTATTATTTTTATTATTATTATTATTTTTATTATTATTATTTATTATTTTATATCATCTTTTTTTATATCTTAAAAGTATGTCGTCATTTAAAAAAATAAAAATGATTTTTTACATGATCTTTTAATAAAAAAGATGATAAATTTAAGATTTGTTTTAGTTTCAAGAGTGAGCGACATGTATATTTTATAAAATAATTGATTATTTTTTTACATCCATGAATTGTTAAAGAAATAGAAAATATCGAAATTATATAATAATGAGGGAATAAAGTGTTCTATGAATTCACGATAAGAAGAGGGATTTATAAGCTGTGTCTATTTTTTTATATAAGGCTCTACATACGTAATAGATGATTGTTACGTCACGCGATATATCGGTAGCGTCAAGGAATCAGAAACAGAATACTGGATACATACTATTGATCCATTGCCTCGAAACTGTTTTAGCAAATAGAGGGTTAATATAGCGTTCATCGTCTCGAATCTATACACCGTGTTATTTGTAGCCAGCTGTTCTAGTACTCTAGTAAACTAAGACGGCGAGATAAAATAGAATCATAATAATTCACAGTTTCGAAGCGCATTTCGAAGATTGATTTTTTTCACAAGAACGCTCGTCGATTGCAGCGTGAAGTGAGTAACGCTAATCTTTTGACATTTCCGAATGTAGGTTGATATAATCGGCGATCCGGCTAGCGGGGAAGGTAGAGAGAGAGAGAGAGAGAGAGAGAGAGAGAGAGATACAAGACGCTACTTATGAACGGTGACACGTATTACGTGTCGATTGTACCAGATATACTCAACGTACTCACTGGCCAAATAAATCCGTAATTTTACTCGTGCAGGTGCTAACTTTGGATATGTCCGATTGAAATTTCAACCCGGTATAATTTAATCACCAGTCGATTAGCTTTTCTTATATTTTTCTATATAATTTCTTTGCTTTTCTGATTTTGAATTTTATTATTATTATTATTATTATTATTATTATTATTATTATTATTATTATTATTGTTGTTGAAAAAACGATCTGCAATATTATTTCTTACCAAATCGAAGATTTTTTAATTATATGAATTTATTTTCCATTGTAAATATACAATAAATATGATAATTTCTTTTCGATCTTTATCGATAATAATCACGAAAAAATCGTAATGAATGAAGGCTAATTTATTTGTGTGACATAAAAAATTGTCAGAAAATTTCCGTGAATAGTATATTAAACAATTTTTCTTTCCTCTTCGTATAATTTTTCTTCCTGATCTTGTTAATTTCAAAACATATTTTTTTAACGAAAAAGAAACGAGAAAGTTCTTTTACGACAGAAAGAGTCTCCGCATTGACTGTCCACGAATTGACTAAATCAGTTTAGATCGACATTAGGATGCTATGAGAAACATATTGTTAATATCTGTCCTCGAAAACCAACAATTAAATACGGATTTGATTCACCACAACGGGGATGGCAGCGCTCAACGGCAATGAAAATCAATTACTGATATAGAGAGCGAGAGCTAGCGAAAGAGAGAGAGAGAGAGAGAGGGGAAGGAGGTCGTTTACCGACGTGCTTGGAGAAAACGAGAATATTTTCCGTTAGCATAATTTTTAACGCGCTCTGAGGAGTGGGACGTCGCGTCCGCATTTCACATTTCGCGACGAGGAATGGAGAGGAATATAAATGATAATTTCCCGCGATCGTAATTAATCGTCGCTTTTTAAACATCACGATGAATGTTACCTGCGGCGATTATTATCGGGCGCGTGCGAAACACGCGAGATTGAACGTACGCGTCGCGTTAATGCGATTCACCCGGTGCATTCCCGCGAGCGATAATGTACAGCTGATCCCCGAGATGGTTGAAATAGTTTTCTTTCCCCCCCTTTTTTTTTATCTTTTAATGACTCTTTTTTTATATGAATTTCTCAAAAGCTGTAAATTTTAGAAGGGATCTTTTTAGAACAAATTTGTTTAGTTCTGAGGGAGAAAGAAGATAAGAATATTAATTAGATTCCTGAGATGGCGTGGTTAAGGTCATATCAAGGTCAAATTGAATTTTTTAAATAAACACATTTTTTATTACGTATTTTTATAATTCTAGAGATTTTTTTTTTAAACACTATGATAAAGTATTTTTTCATTAAGTATTTTTCGAGTTATTTTACATCAAAATGTGTCAGATTAAGATATAAAATAACTCGAGAAATAACGAAAAAATACTTTATTATAGTGTTTCGAAAAGGTCTGAAGAAGGACCACAAGAATATGTAATAAGAAATATAAATTTCTATTTAAAAAATTCAATGTGACCTTGACAACGCCATCTAAGGTCTAATTAATATTCCTAGCCTCTTTCCCCTTTCAGAACCAAACAACTTTTGTCTAAAAAATTTTCTTCTAAAACTTACAGGTTTTAAGATACTTGAGTAGATAAATTAAATTGAGCCACCTTGTTACATGATCTTTACATAAGCAAAGTGCCTGCCTTCAAATGTAAAGCATCACACAAAGAGATCCAGCGATCTTAGATCACTTGTCTCCTTTCGTATCCCGATATAGGATCTTCAGAGATGCTAGAAAGGAAGAAGCGTTTTCGCGAAAGAGCTGGCAGTTTTTCGCGCGAGGAATCATTCGGCGAGGAAAGAGATACAGTTTGTCGCACCTGCGAGTACACCCTCGGAGAGCGTGTGGGAAAGGGAGAGCAAAACGAGGGGATGTCGTAGGGTTGCGGGAGAGGTAAACGGCGGGAGGAGGAGGGGGAGGGGAGGGAGAGGGCAAAGAGGTGGATCAAGAAGCATGAATGGAAGCGGAATGCGTGCTGGCTATCGCACGTCCTATGTCAGCCTTTCGTGACCTCTCGCGACCGCGGTTCTCAACTCGCGTTATAATCCCTCCCTTTGCGTTTCACACTTTACGAACTTTACACCTGCTCGAAACTCGCGACTAGCGTAACGCAAGGTGCGCGAAAGAGTAATCAAGAGTAAGTAGTACAGCGTCTTATAACGCACGACTCGTTCGAAAGAATAGATTATATTTTATCTGATATCATGTACAAGTCTAAAGTTTTGAACTCTCGTAGGAAAATTTTGTAAATAAGATACGTGTTATAAAAGATATTTTTATATCTCGTGACAGATGAAATAATTCAATTAAAATTTATTATAAAATTTTAATTATTATTAATTATATACTGTAATAACTAGGGAAACCAATAGGAGAAAGAGAGAGAGAGAGAGAGAGAGATTTAGGGTTCTTATAATTATATTTAGAAACTATAATTTAAAATGAGGTCTAAATAGAATAGATATTTTTAGAAAAAAAAAGACTCACGTGTACATAACCTTACTTTGCCTATTACCATATATACTTAGTCTCTTCATGACGAATAATAAGAGACGAAATTGTTACCCGTCGACTTATACGAGATTCGGGGTTCCAAAATTTTCCATCTCGAGGGTGAGAATGAGGGACGGTAAACACAGTTTGACAGATGGCACATAGATTTATGCGGCCACGTGCTCCGTAATTCGTTTCGTGGTCGACGAGACCGATTGCGCGTCCCACGCATACATCCGTGCTCTATCTCGAGTTCGAATCTGCGCCGGTCCTTCGCGCGTGTGGAGATAAAGGAACCAAAGCAAATAAGAGATAAAGGGGAAGGAAGGAAAAAAAAAACGAAAAAAAGATCGGCGCGTGCGAATTCCATGTACTCGTGCGAGTTTCACGCATTCACGTGAAACGTTCCAGTTTCTCCATGGCGCGCCTATATCGACCGACAGGATAATCCTCCCCCTCCCCACCTCTTCCCCTTTCCGTATCGATATGTTCGCCTGAATTTTTCACGATTCATGCCGGGATATATTTTTGGAACGGGAAAAATCTTCGTCGACTAGATACTAGACCTCCCCATGTTCAGCGCATTCCCGATCCAGTCGCTCGCTCATTTGCCAAGTCATTAATTTGCAGCCTGGAATTATACGAAAGTACAGCTTATATATATATCGGGTGTCTGTCCCTAAAGATTCGAGCAAATATCTCACAAGTGATTGAAGCTATAAGAAAGTTTAATAAGAGAAATTAGTACAGTTTTTAGTTCGCAATAAAGCATGTAAAAAAAATTTTTTTTTACTCGGTAACCTTTTAAAGGTCACCATCGTTTTTGTAAATGGTCACCCTCTATTTTTTATTGCATATTCTTATAGTCCTTCTTCAGACCTCTTCGAAACACTATAATAAAGTATTTTTTCATTAAGTATTTTTCGAGTTATTTTACCTCTTAATTTGACATATTTTCACATAAATATAAGATATTTAATTTTCGATAATTTTACCGATAATACTTTTATGTACAAAATAATGAGAAAAATCAGTTGGAATAAAAAAAGAAAATAATTTTTAAGAAAAATTATGCAATTATATACAATAGACTTCTTCTTCAGACATTTAGGGACGGACACTCATATATATATATATAATTATCATTTAACAAATAATATTTTATAAATGACAGCTTGTTTGACATTACAATTCAATAATATCAAAGAATCGAGAATTATTTGATTTTGATTTCAAAACCAATATCACGTATAATCGAAATCTTCTACCCTCTGTGCTCGTTATGCACTGAGAGAGAAAGAGAGAGAGAGAGAGAGAGAGAGAGAGCTCTCCTTACGAGAGGGAAGGAGAGAGATCGGCCAATCAATCTTCGACTTGGGCAAGACGCAGGCATGCAAACGAGCGCTTATCGTCGGTGCGTGTGCACGCGAGTCGCGTTTCCTCGTACGCGAAAGCTTCAGAAGGGGTTGGGGAAGGGGCGGGGGAGGGATCGCGTACGGAGAACCGCTGATCCGCGCGCCGCGTGTTAATGAATATTTTTTTCATTCAACTGCGCCCTGGCCTACATTTCAAATGGAAAACACAGGACGGTGAGCGAGAGCAGCCGGGAACGGGAGTTAGCTCCGCTTTCCGATACGCAATGGCTCGTAAAAAAAGAGAGAGAAGGAAAAGCGGGGAGGAGGGGGAGGGGGAGTGTGTACACGGAGGAGAGAAGGGTGGAAACGGACGGGAAGGGATGGGAGGGGGGGCACAAGCTTTCGGGGAGCAGGAACGGAGGTCAAAGAGGATAGGCAGCCCGCAAATTTGACCCGACCTAGTCGTGATTTTCTCGTTACCCTCGTTGTACAATCCCCGTTTCCGTCCGTTTCCTCTCTCTGTCCTTCTCTCTCTCTCTCTCTCTCTCTCTCTTTTTATTCTCCTTCCCCCGCGCCCCTTTTTCTTCGTTCCCGCATGTGCGTATCTCTCACCCGGCGTCTTTCAATAATAATGCATATGTGTATTTAAAGTCGCGTGACGAACGATCGTGAACGGTTGGTCGGATGAATTAATGTCTCTCGACTCGCGAAGAATTTGAGTATTGTTTTTCTATCCGCTTTTCTATTCTATCGTCGATAGTGATCTCCCAGTTTTTCCGATGTTTTTGGAAATGCGCATTGCATTTAAAAAGATGGGTGTAATTAATGACGAAGAGATATTTAAGCATCGCGATTATATGTTGATTAAATTTTTCTATCTATTAGCGATTTGTCTGATGATTATTCACCTGACATAATCAGCTCATGGAAAAATTAATACATTTGGCTTGCACTCAGATTCAGATTTCTCACGTCATTTACGTGACTTAGATACGTAATAAGTAGCGATAAAACAGTGATAAAAAAAAATATATATATATTTAAAAATATTTTACTATACAATAATTTTACATTTTAATTTACATTCCGAATAAAAACTTTTGAGATAAGTATTTCTTCATTTATTTGCTTTTTGGGGAGAGATAATCATTACATTCTATAAATTTGAAGAGAGAATTCTTGAATATTTCGGTTTGTGATTATTTCATCATTTTAAATAATAAATTTATAAATAAAATATTTTTCTGATAAATGAAATATAAAATATAAATAAAATATAATAAATGTAAACATAAAAACGTTTACATTAAAATAAAATAAAATGTTTATTTTTGACATTTTCTGTTTAATATTATAAGACGTTGATACATTTGTATTATAAATAATCTCTCTTTACATTTTACAATTACGTAAAATAATAAATTTTTATTACGAATCATCGCGTTTTTAAGTAAAGATAAACTCGTATATAAATATTCGATAATGCTTCGCAAAGTATCGTATAAAGTGCAATAGGCATTCAATTTGCTTATATTCACTATTGCTTATTCATTCATTCATTCGTTTATACACTCGACCATTTATTTGTTGTCTCAATCTATCACATATTCATTTGTTCCAGCCAGTCGTATGCATTCTTTTTCTTTCTCATTTTATAATCGAAATGCAACGGATAAAGCACGGTGAAACCTTTATTTAATAAATTGTACCGCGATCTAAAACAATAAAAAGCACTTCAAGACACATCTACTAGTGACCAATCAATTAATGTATGAATATATATATATATATATATATATATATATATATATATAATTCGTTAATTAAATTATTTAATTAAATTATTTTTATTTACATATATAGTCAAATAATTTAATTTTTTCAATATTAAATTGTTTCATTCTCTTTATTTTGACAGCTGGCTGACATCCTGAACATAAATTTGTGCTTCGATTAGATTGGTTGATTGGCATCGAGAATTAATGAACTTAATTCTTTTGCTGGCCTTATTCAATTTATATGCAAAAAGAATTAAATTGTTTTTAAAGGAGAATTATATATTTCGTGCTTTTCACGCTCCTTGTTTTTCTCTGCTCGAGAAACTTTAAAGGTATTCGAGGTAAACAAAACATTCAGTATTTACCATCGAAATTTCGGAAAGAAAAGAAACTCTATTTTCATTACCGCGAATTAATAAAATTTTTTTTATCACCGTGAGAGAGAGAGAGAGAGAGAGAGAGAGAGAGAATAAATATTTCTCACGTAAATTCAAGAAAGTCACGAAGATGGATTTTTATCCGGGATTTTTTATTAGAGATAATTTCGCTCTAAACCTTTTCATATGTACTCGAATTTCTGAAGAGAGACGAATAAGCCGTGCGAAAGTAAATTCGACGCATCGCAATTAGAGCCGAGAGGGCTGCGAAATGGGGGTGGTAGTCCAAGAAGGGAGTTGTTTAACGCGGTATCAAGCGGTCGCCGTTAAGCCGCGGTTTGCGCCGCCTAACAGGATCGTTAAAATGACAGTAATGTTGCCAGCGAGAGTCGAAGCGGGACGGACGGACGGACGGAGTTATACGTCAAAATTAACGACCGCCCGCCACTACCGTCGTCCCGATTCTCCGCTGCGCACTCTATCCCTCCGACGGAGTTGTTAATTATCGACACTTCCGCATACGCTTTCTCCTCTCTCTCTCTCTCTCTCTCTCTCTCTCTCTCTCTCTCAACTTCCGCGAGATTTAGGTCCCGCTTCCAACTTGATTAGGAGCTCGCGCTCGAACTTTTGATTCTCTTTAAAGGAATGATAAAAAGGCATTTTAATTTCCTTAATCGCATTGATTTATAACAAATTTATTTTTTTTTTTTTTTATCAGGGCAATAACGTATAATTGAATTTTTTAAAAAACGTATAATATACGTTATTTAAAAAAAAAAAGGATAATTAATCAGTTTAAAAAAGCTTTATTGCGCCAGTGTAAAGATAACTTCTCTCACAAAAAGATAAGCGCGCGCATTTAATCCTGGTAACTCTGGTATTATTATCGGATTATCCGGGAGTAATTTCAACAAAACCGATTCCGTTTGCGGAGGAGCAGCGCGGCGCGTGTCGCGTTTAATCGCATATTTATTCACGAACGCTCTTGGCGAGATATCACTCTTTCTCTCTCTCTCTCTCTCTCTCTCTCTCTCTCTCTCTCTCTCTCTCTCTGCGAAATTTTTCTAATGCTAATTGCGTAGCGGCTTTAACGACGATAAAAAGCGAGCGAAACGTTTGGACAAACGG
Organism: Cataglyphis hispanica; assembly: GCF_021464435.1. Taxonomy (NCBI): domain Eukaryota; kingdom Metazoa; phylum Arthropoda; class Insecta; order Hymenoptera; family Formicidae; genus Cataglyphis; species Cataglyphis hispanica. Next base: position 3,846,620 of record NC_065975.1, read on the forward strand.
TCATATCCTCTCGTCGGAAGAAATGTCGCACCGACAAAAGAGATGGTTGTTTTTTTTATCCGAATCTCCTAGAATGTTGCTTTAAATTAGCGAAAAATATAATTGCAAATTACTATAATTAAAAAATGCGTACAAGATACGATAAAATTTGTCGCGTATTATTGCGGGTAATATTCTTTTAGCAAAAGATTTTACGGAGTGTCTTTCAGGAAAAACATGGAAAACCTGGAATCCAGGAAATTTTTTTGTACCTGTAGATTTCAGGGAATTTTCATAGAATTTTATTGGGACTCGTGGAATTTAAAAAAAAAATTCTCTAATCATTTTGCTCTATAATGTATAAGCAGTAGACTAAAATAAATTATAGATATATCTATTTTTGTTAATATCTTAATAAAATATAAAATATGCAGTACATTTTCTTTAATTTTTAGTAATAAAAAATGTTATACGAGTTAAAAATTTTTATTTTAACAAAAGCTGCCCCCTCCCCCCTTTTTTCCCCAAATAAATCTAGCACTTAAAAAACGCGTACAATAAAAAAAAAACTTAATTTAGGAAATTGCATTTAAAAAAATTTTTTAAATATTTTCTTTACTTAGAATTTTGAATAAAAATAGAATTTTTTCGAGTAGACATCCTTGTTGTATTATTTACGATATTTGTCAGTATATTGTCAATTTTAATGATCATAATTTTTTTTTATTAAAAATAATATTTATATTTTTTTCAAATTTTTACTCATGAGTAAAAAGTAATTAAGGCATTGCGTAAACAAATGGTCTCACGTACTTAGATAATATTAATCAAATTAGTATTATTTTTGTATCAAGTTTGTACATTATTATGTCGGTAACAGAATTTTATTTGTTGCGATTAATACAATAATCTGAAAAGTCGGCATCGATCGAAACAACTTGCAGCTTGGTTACCCGACGGTTACCTAATTAATACGCGGATCTAATTACCTAATGATAAACTTAACAGATAAACGTCAACATCAAGCAGCAAACATACAAATATTGATCATTGATTATAAACTTGCGGTCGCACATTGATCTATTTCTCGCGGTACGAGATACAGCGAGGCAATCAAATTCTCCCTTGCAATTACATGATGCAGATTTCAAAAACCGACATTCAATAACGTATAATATCATATACTGAATAATAAACTTTTATTTATATTTTTTCCAATATATATTCATATATATTTTTTATAACATTGGAGATGGATGATAATTTTTTGCACGACTTAAGATTAATAATTTTAGAGGTCTTTCAACAGGGATATAACTTAAGAAAGAATGTATTATAATTTTAAAATAGAAAGGTTTCTCTTATGATATAAATAAATAAATAAACAATAAAGAATTAATAATAAATAAATAATAAGGAATTCAAAAGATATGATACATTTTTTAATAAGATTTTATTGTATATAGATTTTTGGCGTTTGACATCTTAAATTTGACTAATCTTTCTATAAATTTATTTTCTAGATTAAATGTTAGAGAAAAGATACCAAGATAGATTTTCTAAACCAGCTCTCTATTTCTCGGTGATTAAACACGCTGCACTTTTTATCAGATAACTGATATGAACTTGGTCTGCTTACTTAGTTTACTTATCAGAAGCACATAGCTTATTGGTAGCCCGTTTATATACTGAGTCGACTTGCATCGAGTTCGCAAAGCTTTCTTTTTTCTCTGATTTTTTGACGAATTACAATAAATTTAAATAAGAATAAGTGTCTATTATAATATTATCTTAATTTGTTTAATTTCTATTTTTGTATTTATTGCTTCTAGAGGAAAGTTATATTAGATATTTTATAAAACGATACACTTTATGTGTGTTCAATATATTGATATAATCTAATATTTTTTTTGAAATGTCAATTTCTGTATCAGTTTAAAGAAATAAATATTTTATTGATTGATTTTATCGCATATTTTTTTGTATCTTGAAAAAAGTATCGCATAAAAATTTTGCTTTTAAAGATAAAAATAAATATTCTTATTAAAAATGTATATCGATTTTTGATAATCAATTTCTCAATTTTTACCTTCTTGTAAAAAGAGTATTGTTATTTGTTTAAAAAAACAATTATGCAATAAAAAGAGATTATAATATTATTAAAACTGCCGTACAGTATAAAAAGCAATCTCTAATATAAATATCTGTTGAAAAATATAAATTTTTATTATATAAATATCTTATTATATAACATCTTTTATTATTTGAATATTATATAAATATTTGTTGGAAAATATAAATTTTTATTTAAAATATTTAATTAAGGGATAAAATGAAGAAATAAAATAGTATACATATATCGCTTTGGGTACATCCCCCTCCTCCCTCATCCGTTCCGCCCCAAGTAACACATCAGTCTCACAATTCGAAACGATCGAGACTGCGTGCAAGGTGCATCAGAAGTGAGTACTCTTCGCTAAGCTGCGTGCATTGATCCGTTTGTCTCTTGATGCTTTCAGTGAGTGGGGGGAGGACGGGGACCGGCGGTGCGCCCCTTTACGGGCGCCTGGTGGCCGAGGAGCCCATGCCCTCCGCGGTATGCGGTGGTGCCGGTGCGGCGGGTGGCGGGGCTGCCGGCGGGGTCCCGCAGGAGACCCCCTCGGACATTCACGCCATGCAGGCCAGGATACCCCACAGGTTTCGCGATCCAGCGACGGCGCCCCTCAGGAAACTCAGCGTCGACCTCATCAAGACCTACAAACACATCAACGAGGTAAGGCCGCCCCTTCCGCTTTATGCTCCGTTCATCTTGTCCGTAAATCTTAATATAGATCTTCTCCCGATTTCAAGGATGTTTTTTTTTTGGCGTACGATAGCAGCAAAAGACTGTGAAAATTAAAAAAGAAAAAAATATTTTTTACGTTTATATTGTTTGAGAAATCAAATAAATAAATCCGGATTATAAAAAGAATCAAAGTATCACGAAATAATTTGGTTTTTAAAGTCTTTGTAAAAGAAAATAGTTGTAATTAATATTCTTTTTAATTTATGACAAAAATTTTTGATCGTGAATACGCTTTAAAATTAATTGTAAGAAACAAAAAAAAAAAACGAATAAGAAAGAAAGAGAAATAATATTTTTCTACAATTTTTAATAAATAATTGTTACAATACAAATTTTTTATAGAATTAATATTAACGTTAAATTTAAATAATTTTTAAATCGTTAAGAAAATTGTACTCAGGTTTTGCATACATATTTAGAAGAAATAGATAAAAATAAATAAATAAATATTTAGAAGAGTCTACGAAATTTTTACTTTTGTCAATTTTGACATATGACACATACGTCCATTCTTCATAATAAAATAGTAAATTTATATTGTTGTTTTTTCTCAAATATTTTAACTTAAATTTTACTAATGTACACATATCAAGAGGAATTAGAATTTTCTTATTTTATATTTGAATTATGTGTAATTATTATACTATACTTGTCGTCGCGTCAAGAATTTTGCGTCAACACTACAATTTTTGCGAAAAAATTATTCGAAATAGCAAGGAAAAAAAGAGAGACAAAGACATCCGAGCTTATATTACATCATGTCCCTTTTATTATTTTATTTTTTATTCGACTGTCAAAATACATATGACTGTAAAGTTTTCGGGGTTAAAAGCGATTCTCGCCCGAGCGGATTCCGAATTCTTATATCGACCAGGCACGAAGATTAAGATATCCGAAAATAAAATTACATGTTACCGCGTGCATTGTTTGTTCGGTTACTCCCACGCTTTGCGATGTGATAGATGCGCGTGTCTGTATCTGATTTATGAGAAGATAATCTATCGAAACTTATCGTGGGCCGATTGCAAAATTAGGGGGAAAGCTTAGGATGTTATGATAATGAGAGGATATACAGAGCAGACGATTAAAAATGCCTACAAATTTCTCATTTAGGGCTAATAAATTGAAATCTTAATTTGGATAATATAATTAATATTAATTTATTATGTAAATGTTATAAAAATAATTATTTTGATCTTTCCTCGATATTGAAACTCACGTTACTTCTATCGATAAATAATAGTATATAAAAAAGATATAAAAGCAATTTCTTGCAAACAATTTCTTGTAAACAATTTATTTTGGTTGTATTTATATATCTCATATTTAGGCAGGCTCGTTATAAAATATTTTGTTTACAAAAAATCCGCAATTTATTTATATAATCATTCTTCAAATGTTCTTAAATAATTCGCAAATTCATTTCGGATCACATTTTCCCCAAAAAAATAATTTATTAATCTACTCGCGTGTAAAAATCTTTTATGTAAACTCTTATAAATCTATATAAATATCTTTCTTCTTTCTACCATGTGCTCTTCATTAAGGATCTTAAGACTTTTATCTTTTCAATAAATTAATCGATAATTATCGAACCTATAAATAATATTGCAGTAAAAATCAAAAGTTAAGCTATTGTTTTCAAACAAATCAAGTAGCGAAGATCGTAAAATGCAGATTGTTTATTCTCCGTTTATTATTAGACAATTATTAGACAATTATTAGACAATCAGCGTGCGATCGTAAGCGACAATTATCTGGTCGTGTAGGAAAAAAGTGAATGGATCGCGCGAAATCGCGATAGCCTGGGAGTTTCCGTCCCTCGCCGACTGTCACAGCTGATTGGACAATTACGACATCACGGATGACGTCAACGATAATGTAAATGTATCTGTCGGAAATGTATGGGACAAAAGGTGGGATCGCGAGTCGGCGGAAAGTCGGCGGCGCCCACGCGCCGAGAGAAACGAAATATGTATGTATATAGTTCAGGAGGATGCTTCTTGGAGCGTCCCATCGCGAGCGTGTAATGTGGGAGGAACATGGAGCTTATTTGTGCGCCTTATATGAAAAGCCGTTAGGCTCTTACCGCATCGCCCAGATCGCGTTTCGCGTTCTTTATTTTTTAACATGAATCACTAGTGATGGGTGTTTAATTTTTTTTTTTTTTTTGTTCAGTTTTTAGGTAAATTCTAAAGTAAAGGATTTTTATTTTTATAAGTATCTGTGAATTTACACGATAATAATTTTTAATCAAACACGGTCATTCATAAATTATTTTTCATGATGGAAAATTTATTAAATATTAAATATTTTTTTACATAAAAGTAAGAAATTTTTTCACATAATAATTTTTTACTTATATGTATAAATTAAAAAAAAAAACAATAATGTTGATCTAGTCTAGAATTTTAAATCATTCAAGTCTTTAAGGTGTTTTTGATTTAGAATAGATTTAGAAATAACTCGAATTTTCCTTTATATATTTCTAATGATATGATGTTTTGTGACTTAAATTCATTGTTAATCATTAGTGATGGGTGTTCGAAATTTTTTTTTTATTTTCAAATTTTTAGACAATCTCTAAAGGATTTTTATTTTTATAAATATCTTAAATTTATACAATAATTATTTTTAATCAAACCCAATCATTCATAAAATATTTTTTACGATGGAAAATTCATTAAATATTTAATTTATTTTTTTTTGCATAAAAATAAGAAATTTTTTTGAACAATTATATATTAATATGTAGTAAAAAACATTTATTTATTTATTTTCATTCAAATGCTTCAAGTTTTTTTTTTTTTTATTTCAAATAATATTCCAAATAATTCAAATTTTACTTTATATATTTCTAATGATACGATATTTTATGTATCTTGAATTCATCGCTGATTATCAAACAACAATTTTAATAAATTTAATTTATATAAAATTTATAAAAATTTTATAAATTAGAATTTAAAAATTATAAATTAGGAAAATTTTAAGAATTTTTAGAAAGAAAATTTTATAAATTAGGAATTTAAAATTTATAAATTAGGAAATTTATAAAATGGAAGCTGTGGCTTTATCAAGGAAACAACGTCGGTGCGCTATCAATCGTCAAATGGTACCCGGCGAGGCGCCGCGATTCTATTTATCCATAACGATCGATCGAGCGCAATCGAAGAGCAATAAGCTCGAGGGGGGGGAGAGGGGGAGGGGGAGGGGGCTTTCCTATATTTATGGCGATACGTAATTATACGAATGCCCGGAGAGCCCGCATTGTCCTCGTGACTGTGATATGCGCCTTTCGCGTTGTCAATTCCTTGAATTCTTTACGGCTTTAAAAATCATTCGTCCATGCAATTTGATATGGCGTGATATGGACAAATGGATCGATCGAGTAGAAAGAGGCATTTTCCGAGATTACTAAAAGTGTTTCGAAAATACGAGCGGTAAGTATAACAGAAGCTCGTTGTGCTTTATCTCATTGCGGCGGTTTTTAGTAATTTTGAAAAATGGTACCCCCGCGATTCTTCCAGATTATTCTATTGTATTGATGAAGGATGCATATCTCTAAAGCGAAATATGCCGTATGAGGTCCATTTTATTTTTAAAAATTTTATATTTTAAAAATTATTTATTTTAGCGACTATATTTCAAGTTGGGAGAGAACTGTATAAAAATAAAGCTTACATTAACTCGATATATGTAGGCATATATTTGTGCCTGAAAAAAGCTTGAAACATGTCACTTTCAATCGTACAATATACAGGATGTTCCAGATTAATAAAAACTAAAAATTTTATGATCTTATATAAAAAATTAAATTTGGAACAAAATAAACATGGGTCCGGAAGTGCTTTGTTAAAAAGTTATAGCTAATAAATTCTCTGTAAGTAATTAGTTATGATCAAAATTTAATAAGAATATTTTTATGTTTGCATTTACAATGTTTACGGGACCTTTGAAATATAATTTCCTCAAGTTTCTGCATTTTTCGTTGTTTTTTATTTTCTTTTCAATGTCTTCGTCAGAATTAAATGACATTGATGTAATTTAGCTTGTTATTTAATTACCCATCACATTTATCTCGTTACGTTTTTCAAATGAGTGAAGGGTTTTGAAGTTATTTTCAAGGATCATGATTTTTCAAAATTTATTAGCTATAATTTTTCAATCCATCGTTCTCGAAATTACATTCATCGGAACTTTTTTGTTCCAAATTCAATTTTCCATAAAACCCCGAAATTCACCTGATCTAGAACACCCTATATATTTACTAATTAATAAGAAATAATTAACAATAACTAGCGCGCGTCGCGTCTCGAGAGTTCATTTCTCATTTCTCGATTGATCGGTCGATTCAATGGGTCGAGAATTCTGTCGAAAACTCGACTCAAAGCAAAGAGATTCGCGCTTAGTAACCCAAGTGGTCGACCGAAGCCATTAACATATCCAAAGTGGTAACTGGCCGAAGCGGTAAAAAGGCCGGGGGGAGGGGGGAGAGAGAGAGAGAGAGAGAGAGAGAGAGAAGAAAGAAGAAGAAAGGAGAAGACGAGAGGAAGTGCGCGCGCGAGTGGGGGCGGGTAGGGGAGGGGGGGGGAGAGAGCCGGGGCCTGCGGAGTACGCGGAGGCTGTAGCTCGTTGAAGTGCATTCCAGTGGTATGAGGTCCATCGACGTCGGAATCCTGCATATCCACGGATGCAGGTCGACTAGCTATGCGCTTAGGTGCCAACCGTGCCGGCGCTCCGTACTCCCATAGGGTCCATAGCGGTGCGGTCTCCTCTCGAGCCGCGTCTCGCCGTCGCACCGATTATTCGCGGAATCGTAAGTTCCCGGGAAGGAGCGGCGTCTCAGGCCGGATATTACCTCCGGAGGGAAATCCCGAGCCTTATCTCGTCGCGGTCGCGCGCTTATCGTCGCGCGCGCTCTCTCTCTCCCTCCCCCCCCCCTTCCACGATTTATCGTTAATGCCTTAAAATCCACGTTTGTAAGGAATCCTCGAGTGATATTTCTTCTATGTATTTATATACATAGGTATGAAACTTTTGTTTCAATTTGTCTCATTGCAAATTGAAAAAAGAAAAAAAAAGAAAGAAAGAAAAAAAAAAACGACTGGAATTGATTGGTATCTTGCGTTAATTTTGCGTTAAACTGCGATAATGGAGGAGGGGGTTGCGTTGCGTCGTGAACCTGTTGCATGTTTCAACGTTGTAATTTTTATAACGACGCCGAGGTGTACGATGTGTGCGGTGATAATGGATTTAGGCTAACATTACAGATTCCAATCTATACATTGAACGCGAAATAATAAAGGGGTTACTTGCTAGACGCGGGATTTGTCGATAAAACGCAACGATTCACGCGCCCCTAACATTATATTTCAGATCGCTGAATATTTCATACGATTCTATTTTCAGCAACGCCACGGTAATATCGCGAAAAATATTTACGATCGCTGTGCATTACCGCGACATTTAACGTTAAATACGGAATGCATCATTAGGCATTTTTCCTCGCAACACATAATAAGTATAATTAAATTGGAGAACAATTTCTGTTCTCTTGGAAATGAAAATCAGGATTCTCTCAATATTTTACTTACTTAGTTGACACCGGATATAAAAATAATAGTGATTTTTTCTTACTTTTTCAAGCCATTTCATTTACAGATTTTTTGACCAAAAAAATCTTTTTTTTTTTACAAAAAATTTGATTATGGATGCCTTTTTTCGCTATTTAAATTTATTTTCTGAATATTTTTATAAATAAAAAATGTGAGATATCAAAATCTTGTATCGAGACAAGCCAAATCGAAATTTTTTTGAACGTTATATATATGGTGTCTCAGAATTACAATTTTGCCAATAAATCCGTGTATCTAAATGAGTGGTTTTGGCACTAGAAAGATCAAAGATTTAGGGCAAAAAAAATCTCTGAAAAAAATTATCTTTTAAAATTTTATTAATGTAATTAAATAAAAGTGTTTTTACCATAAAACTTTTGTATAAAACATTTTCTGATATCTCGAATAATTTTCGAGATATGTCGAGAAAAGCAAAAAACCGCTCTATATATGAGGGGGGTGATTTCATCCCTTAGAATTGTTTTTGGGCCGGAGATTTCTAAATTCATTTATTTACTCTCCCCACATGCGTAACAAGGTTTCTGTGTTCTTTATAACCGCTTGAAATTTGTCCGTCTAATTCTGAGACACCCTGTATATTTTTCCCCAAAGTCAAAATTATCCCTTGTGATCGACAACGTGCGCAATATTGTGCGACACGTGGCGCTCAACGTGGAACAATTCTCGAGTCCGAAAGCCAATAAAATCAATTCGCGCGTCGGAAAACAATGGACAAGGGCGCGAAATATTTAATATATATACGAGAGAAACGCCGTCCGGGTCTCTCCCTCTCTCTCTCTCTCTCTCCCCCCGTACGGCGTAGCCGCGCCCCGACACTTTGTTTCGGCGAGTTTCGCGAGATCGAAGCGGCGGCCGCGAAGTGGTACTCGTATGTTAAGAGACAGACGCGAAAAAGGATGAGCAAAAGACGCGGCAAGGAAAATAATCCGAGAGAGTTCACTTTTCTCTCTCTCTCTCTCTCTCTCTCTCTCTCTCTCTTCGCCAGGTCTTCGGAATCAGCCGATATCTTTGAGCGAAGGGCACGGGGGGTGCGCCGCCATTCCCTAAAAGTTCATGCTCTTTCTTCAGAATCTGTAATATCGTCTCTCCTTGGAAAAGTCAGCGAGGGAAAATTCTCGCGAGCCACTTTTGCGAGATGATATTTCCAGTCCGTGCTATCGATCGCGCGCTAATTTCGGCGTGTTATCGTCGTTGAATCGTATTACGACTTCGGCAATTACACACATCGGCCAAGTTATTGTGACATGCCATTTATTCTGAAAAAGAGAGAGACGTAAGATCAGCGAAACGGGCAATGTTGCCCGAATCAATGTATAAATCTCGTGTTGATGTTATAATTCATTAAGTCACGAGAAGAATTATTTTTTTTTTTTTAATATCGTGTAAGTAGTTAATTTTATTTTTAAGGAATTTATCACGTTATAATGGTTTTTCCATTTGATATTATTTGATATAATTAGCATTCCATTGTTTTGGATTTTTGCGCGTTTAATATTTTGATTATATTATTAATTAATCCTTGAAGCGAGAGCTTTTAATACATAATAACTCACATTTTATTATCGAATCATGCATATTGAAAGATTATCTCGCAGGAGAATGCATAGAGTTTTCTCATTAAAATCCTATTAAAATTAACATAACGTGGAGAGCGATTATCGTGTAAGTTTGCGATTTCCGGTTCGCCGTAGGAATAAGTCTGAATTATACTCGCAATATTTTGGATTTTACTTAGTCGAGTCTTAGTATGGAATCAGGCAGCAGCTCCGGTTAAATTTAAATTCAAACGGTTAAATTTGAAATTAAATCGGTTGCAGCCTGACCTGAAGGTCGAGGGTCGAAAGTGCAACCACCCCGAGTTCTTTCGCGACTTCTTTCTCGTCCTGCGATGACGAACTCACGTCGAGTGTGCATCTGTAATTGTTACACACGAGGAAGATTACTTGTAAGCTTCTAATTTTAATTTTTAAAATTTTTTATAATTTTTATAATTTTTATAATTTTTTATAATTTTGTAAAGTATCTAAATTTAAATAATTCGAAATAAAAATTTAAGCAGATAAAATTCAGAAAATTTAAATTTAAATAATTTTAAATAAAAATTAAGCAAACAAAATTCGCAGAATTTAAATTTAAATAATTTAAAATAAAAATTTAAAGAAATAAAATTCACAAAATTTAAATTTAAATAATTCGAAATTAAAATTCAAGCAAATGGAATTCACAAAATTTAAATTTTAATAATTCGAAATAAAAATTCCAGCAAACAAACTTCACAAAATTTAAATTTTAATAATTCGAAATAAAAAGTTAAGTAAATAAAATTCACAAAATTTAAATCTAAAAAATTCTAGAAAGTAATATAAAAAAATTTTTTTTTTAATCAAACTCTTCTGAACTGTCTTTTGAAGAGAGAAATATACATATCCTTCATTTGTGAGAGAGATGTTTTTTTTTTTTTTGCCGAGAAGAAAATTGATCAGTAACGCTTGAATGCTCGTCCATCGATATTTTTCACCTTACGTCGTGAAAAAATCATCGCGCGACACGCGAGGATTTTACGGCGAGACCTTAGGTCGCGCGCGTTAAGTTGAGGAAAGCAACGAGGAATCGAATCTCATCGCTCGAAGCGCTCGTCACAAGTCAGAATAGCTTCGCGAATAATTAAAGACGACCCAGATGCCATCCGCTCATTCCGCGTATACGTACGTAAGGAGCCGTGGTACACTGGAGATGCCACCTGAGTGGAAACATTTCGGAATTCAAGGTAGTTGCGCTGACGAGAAAACCTCGCCAATGATGATTGTTAATTCCAATTAAAGGATTTTACTAATAAATTTTTATCTAATAAATGAACTAGGCATTTTTTAACTATTTTACAGAGAAGGAGGATAGTTTTGTCATTCGGACATACTCTTTTTTTTTGCGCGTCCTGTAGTTAAGGATGTGTCATGTGTCAAAACATTGACAAGAGAATGAAAATTTCGTAGACTGTTCTATTTTTTTTTTGAATATCTGTGCAAAAACCTGAGCACAATTCTCTTAACAGTTTAAAAAATATTTCACTTTAAAGTTAATATTGATTTTTATGGAACATCGTGTATTGTAGATTATTGACAAATTTGACAAGGAAAATACATTATCGATGAAATAAAAATTTTCACATATATTTAGAATGAAATAAAAATTTTCACATATATTTAGAAAACTCTAATAAATATTTATGCAAAACTTGATTTAGATGTATCTACTCGTTTATTTATTAAAAATTGTAAAGAAATATTCTCTCTCTCTCTCTCTCTCTCTCTCTCTCTGCAAATTATTTGTTTCTTTTTTGTTTTTTGCAATTGATTTTAGGAGATATTAACGATAAAAAATTGTTGTCAAATTAAAAAAAAATATTAATTACAATTATTTTCTTTTACAAAAGTCATAAAATATTATATTATTTTATATACTTTAATTCTTTTTATAATCCGGATTTATTTATATGATTTTTCAAATAATATGAATGTAATAAATTTAATAAATGTTTTTTAAATTTTGACAGTTCTTACTATTATTATACAGTCGAAACATCCTTAAAAATACACACATTAGAAAACAATTCAGACTTTTGTTCATTGCGCCGTAATGTAATATAACGTAATGTTATGTTATTTTATGCGATGATGTTGCGAGAACAGGGTTGGCGGAAACCATCTTGAGGCACTTTCTTAACTTCTCTGCGAAATCCTTGGCGATGTTTTAGCCTGTTTCGCGCGTGCGCGCCACAATGCGGGAGAGAAATATTCAAGGACGAAGGAAGAGAGACGCAGGAGTGGAGTTGAGGCTGCGCGAGATTAACAGAGAAGCCTCCGCGAATTAACGGTCGCGGCTTTTTCCACCCTTTTCCAGCGGTCGTAACTAATAGCCGCTTCTCCCTGTCGGGTGTTTTCGCAAAAAAATCGACCACGGTATAAGACGGAGTTCTTTCTCGATTCTTTTAATAACAAATAATAGAAAAGGCTAATTCAAAATTTTAACTTTTGATAGAAATTTTATTATTGATCTGTTCAACTATTATACGTCCTCTCTATTTTGAATAATTTGATCAATCATCAATTTGATAAAAAGTTTTCAAATGATATATCCATCTTTTAAAATCGCTAGTTAGATTAGTTTTCACGGGGATAAATGGTCCGCATTTAAAAGAAACAGGTTTCTTTTCAATCATTTTTATCTATTTTATTTTAGGCCACTTGGATGATATACGAGTAATCAAAACGAAAATCTATCGCTCTTGCAAAATATAATATTTTATATACAGTTCAAAATTTGTGTTAAATTTAACAGATATCACATGTCCCAAAAGATCTACACAAATTTTAATTTATTTTTAAGGATATGTTAAATGGTGACACTAATACTAATTAATATTTTAACATAAAATAAATTCAAATCTCAAAGGAGTTTGAATTAAGTTTAAAATCAACATTTTTAATGATAAAATTAACTTGAAAAAATGTTATCGATAATTATAGTCATTGTTAATCCTATTGCAGAATAAAATCAAGATTTTTCTGTAAATTTTGACAGATAAATCCTGTCACTAATAATTCGGAAAATCTTTAGTGTGCAAAATTAAAAATAGGCATATTGTTAATTATTTTAATACTTTTTTTTCAAATGTTTTAATAATATAATATTTGAGTTTAATTAATGCAACAGCAATATGTTAAAATAACATATGAATGTGTTAAATATTTAGTACAAAAATTTTAACCGGCATATTTTTTTTAACGAGAAAACAAAATTTTCTTACTGTACATAGTTTAGCATAATGCGAGTGGTTAAAATCATATATAAAGGAATATAACTAAGTATATGGCACAATAGCGGACTTAAATAGAGCGAAAAGAGAATAAAAAATTTTTGAAATTTCTCCAGTAGTCGCGGTTGAGCGATCACTCATTTAAGAAGAGCAACGCAGTTCGCTTATCTGTCTTAATTCATTAAATATAATTCCCTCTTCTACCGCAGATAATCTTCAATAACATTGTATCGAAATTTCAATATGTATATTTCTATCTATCGATTCATATATTTTATCATTTTAACGTATTTCGCCACATTTTTTATGCAATATTCATATAAAAAAATATGGTAAATTCATAAAAAAAATCCACAAAAAAAAATTTTTTGTATATTCAATTCTTATTATTTATTACGGTATAAAAATGGAGATGTGATAATTATTTTAAACTCTATTTGTCTATTTTTAAAAGCTTCCCATATTTTTTTATATGAATATTATATATATATATATATATATATAAAACATAAATGATACAATAATTTTTGTATATTCAATTTTATTTTAAACTCTATTTGTCTATTTTAAAAGCTTCCCATATTTTTTATATGAATATTATATATATATATATATATATATATATATATATATATATACGTACACTAATCATTGTGATAAAAAATTAATAAAAGGAGAGAAATGTTGAAAGCAATTTTTCAAAGAATAGGCAAGTACAAACGAGAAGTTTGTCATAAATTAGGAAAAATATTAATTACAACTACTTTCTTTTCTTACAACTATTTCTTTGTTAAAAACCATATTATTTTGTGATACTTTAATCTTTTTTATAATCCGGATTTATTTATTTGATTTTTTAAACAGTGTAAAAAATATTTTTTTATTTTAATTTTGACAGTTCTTTGCTATTATTGTATGATCAAAACATCCTTAAAGTGAAACAAGAGAAAATGACAAGAAGAGTGAGAGAGAAAGAGAGAGAAATGAAGAGAGGGATAGAGTGACAAGCGAGAAGTGACGGAAACCCGTGTGCACGTGAAATTCGATGTAAATGGGTTAAAATAGAATCTCACTCTAATGTCCGTCTCTCGATGAGCTTGATGTGCAGCTAAGCGTTACATTTTATGCGTGACTTCGGCGAGGATCGGGAGAAAAGAGCGAGCTACCGCTTCTTTCCGAGTGAGAGAGGACAGGGGGAAGGAGAAGGATGGTGAGATGGTCTCGCGTCTGTCTCCTTGTTTTGTGTCGCCCGTCCGTGAAAGTCCGCCCTGATTTTACTCGAGCTCTCAAATTCGCGACGGCGGCATCGTTCGCACAAAGGGATAACGATAATCGCCGACCGTTTGAGGGTTCCACCTTCTCTCGGCCCGACTCTCGGCCTTGTCGTCCTTGAAACTTCGATCTTTAGTCCTCGGAACCGTTCTCCAACGAAATCGATGATCGAAAAACGAAGGAGGGTCGGTGGAACTTTCCGAGGATTCTTCCGTAGTACCGAACTTTGCGCAAGAAGATAGCACGAGATAGCACGATCGTTTCTCTTAATATTTGATGTTTGAAGTTTGATCCTCATGTGCCTATCTAACGATTGTCTAACACACGAGCTTGTCTCTCTCGCAGAGAGAGAGAGAGAGGAGAGATTCGTACTGGGTAGAATCAGTATTAATTGTGAAGCACGCTGTAAAACTTGCATTTTAATTGCATCTAATGTCTATCTGTTTGCAATTTTTACATTTTAAATCCTGTTACACATATTATAATTTTAGAAAATTTATAAAAATTAAAAATAAAAAAATTTTTTTAATTAAAAATCAAAAAAATTAAAAAATCATAAAAAATTAAAAATTACAGGTCAAATATATATAAAATCACTTATTCGTATCTTTTCCGTAAGAAAAGATAAATCTATGTGTCTGAGGGCGCTCTATCCGTCTTATCAGTATTGCTCATAAAATCTCTACATCGTCTAATTTCGAAATCACTCGAAATATAGAGAACTGTCAAAGAGAGGAGAGATTCGTGCTGGGTAGTATCAGTATTGAATTATATTAATTGTGAAGCACGCTGTAAAACTTGCATTTTAATTGCATTTAATGTCTATCTATTTGCAATTTTTACATTTTAAATCCTTTTATACATATTATAATTTTAGAGAATTTATAAAAATTAAAAATCACACGTCAAATATATATATATAAAATTACTTATATCTTTTCCGTAAGAAAAGATAAATCTACGTGTCCCAACATCAGAGGGAGTTTTATCCGTCTTATCAATATTGCTCATAAAATCTCTACATCTACGTCTAATTTCGAAATCACTTGAAAAATCGAGAGCTGTCAGATATATCGAAACGTCGGGCGGATAACTCGAAATCCAAGTATCGAGGGAACAAAAGCGAGTAAAGACCACTCGAGATCGTGTGCGATTTTCATTTCTTTTTACGCGGCGCGGCGAATACAAGTCTACTGGCCGCCGTCACTAATTAGAGGCGATAGTCGATTTTTTTTTTTCGTTGATGCGCCGCGGGGTCAGTGGCGCGCACGTTGCCCCGCGGGATAAATCATACAGCTGGGCGCGGAGGGGATGGAGGGAGAGAGAGAGAGAGAGAGAGGAAGCAGGACACGAGAGAAGAGGGGCTCTAATTTATCACGCCCGCGCTTTGATAAATTAATGCTCGTCCGTGCGATTTTCGAAATCCACTCTCGGAAGCAAGAAGGGCGCGAATCGCGCCTCCCTCTCCCGAAACGCCAATTATCTATAACTTTTCTAAGCCCGTTCCGATCGACGTCGATAATTTCGTTCTCGAAGCGGATTTGTGTCGCCTCCCCCGCCTCTAGTCTGTCCTCTCTTTCCCTTCGTCCGTTTCTCTCTCTCTCTATCTCTTTCTCTCGCTCGCTCTCTCCTCTCGGTCGTCTGTGCCGAAACTTTCCGTTGACCGTTGCTCGAGCTCGGTGACTCAGAAACGATGTCGCAGGTACGAGCTAATGCTTCTCTGCACCCCGCGCTGATCTCCAAGCCGAGAATATATTCTCGATTCATTCAAGAAACGTTTTTGAACTGGCAGAATACGCTGCTGATTTTGAAAGAGACTTTTCAAAATGTTAGAGTAGATTTTTATTGCAATGTTTTTTCTTTTTCTTTTTTCAGACATACATTTTATTTAAAAAAATTATTTTAATTATAAAGTGATAATTATGAAGTGACTGAAATGTCAACTGTCGATAGAGGACAATTACAGTATTGATCGAATAAAAGATTCTCGAGAAATCAGAAAAACCTTTATCGCAGACTCGATTTTATCTGGGATTTTCTTTTTGTTTTAAGAGTGAATAAAATTGTGCTAAGAATATTAATTTTTTCTTTGAAATATCGTATGTAAGTTGACATTTCGATTCAATGCTAAAAAAAAAATTGGAGAAAATATTGATACATTAACGATGATAAAAATTTTAATATACCTAATCATTAAATGATTATTTGTTTAATTATTTTTTAACTTTTCGCAATTAAAAAAAAAAAAAAATGTCCGTTAACAGATTCTCATTTTTCCGCTCTTGTATTTGTCGATCGTTGCATGTAATGTATCGCGTGCGACATTGACCAGACTGACTTCTATGACTGTCTGTTTCTCGAAGCGAGAGAAGGAAGAAGTGGCATATAGAGACGTTCCGAAAGGTCGCGAAACGGCCGCCGCCGCCGCCGGCTTTCTCGCTCGTTTCGTCTGTCACTTCATTCATGACTCGGCTCGGCTGGTAGTCCTGATCACGTTTCTTCTGTCTCTACCTCGCTCCTCCTCATCGGTTTCTTATTTCCTCAGGGTCGGAGCGATGTACGAAGTCGCCAGGCGATCGTTCCGGATGTCGTCCCGTTAACCCTTTCATGGAATTGGAAAAATATCTTATAGTGATTTCTCTGTCTTTGATATGCATATATATATTAATCTACAAAATGCTCCAAGCTTGAAAATGAACTTTAGTATATGCTTATGATACTAATGACATTGTTGCAATAATGAAAATTGACTGAGTTTATATAGATAAAATCTGGAATCTGAAAATTTAGAAAATTATGAGAAAAATATATTTCTTATTGTCAATTTATTTTAAACGTAGCGAAAACAATTAAATATATTCGCGAAGAATGAAAGCATTTCTTCGAGCTTCATTAAAAAAATCATTATCTTGGAAGGAGATCATTGTTTATTACAATTTTTTAATTGTTTAAATTACATTTTAGTAAATAAATTTCTTTTAAATAGAAATTTCTATATTTTAATGTTGTATGTGTCATATGTCAAAATTTCATCAAAATTGATAAAAATTTGAAAATTTCGTAGAATTGTATTTAATTATATTTAATTTATAGTCTAGTCTACTATTTCTTCTGTGCAAAATCTGAGCATAATTTTCTTAACGGCTTGGAAATTATTTAAATCTAAAATTAGTATTGATTTTTATAGAAAAGCATGTATTGTAACACTTATTGACAAATTTGACAAGAAAGAAACATTGCCAACGAAATAAAAATTTTCATATATTAAGAAAAGTGTAATAAACATATAGTTTTTGTTATAAATTAGGAAAAAATATTAATTACTATTTAAATTATTAATTATTTATTAATTACTATTAATTAACTATTTTCTTTTACGAAGACGTAAAAATATATATTATTTAGCGATATTTTAATTATTTTATAACCCGGATTTATTTATTTAATTTTTTAAACAAAATGTAAACATAAAAAATGTTTCTTTTTTAAATTTTTACAATTTTTGCTACTATTGTGCCAAAATATTTTTAAAACGATTGGCCTCATGATTGAATAAAAACTTAATTCTTCTAGAGAGATATTTTTTAGAAAATATGTAAGAGGCTCTAAATTAGTAAAGAAATCTGAATTTTAGTGATCAATGCATGAAGAAAAGAATCGCTTTTCTTATCGTTATCGCGTATTTTCATTGAAATACATATAAAGGTATCCAGATATTTTGAATCGGATCTCTTTTTTCAGGTCTACCTAACCATCCTTCCACGATCACCTTCTATTTCACCTTTTTCTTCCTCCTTTTCTTTTATTGTTCTTCCTCCCTTTCCTCTCGTTCTTCTTTCTCTTTGCATTCCCGAGTCCTGTACGACCTTCGTTTCAATGAGGTAGATATTCATAACGGCTTCGTAGTCGCCCAATGACGTAGCGTTCCTTCGTCTTCTTTCTCTTTCTTGACAACATCCTCCTTCAACAGGCTGTAAAAAAATATATGCTATCATTCTGCAATGTTGATTCGCGCTACGAGTGTCCGTAGATGGTCCACCTTTGCGAAAATACCAAAGAAAGATGAATACGTATAACAGTTTGATTTAGAATCCGAGGCAATTTTTAATTACAAATTTGATTAAACATTTTAATCGCGTGTAATAACATTGTTACGAATAATGTCAAAAGGAACGCAATGTCATGGACAGATTCCTTATGGAATTTATCTTTAGCAGCGAACGTTGATAAGAGATCTGATATGTGTATTGACACATTACGCAATATATGTTATATAAAATATATAAATTTCACTACTGTATTCTAAGAATTATATCAGATTGTCCCAAGAGTTGTTGGAGCTTCTTGAAGTATTAATTGGTTGCGCTGGAAATTGAGTGCATGCGAGATACTTTTCCGATTATTAAATATGTCATCGTCGATTAATTTTCTCCACTTATTAATTTTTGTTCGCGATATATTTGCCGGGAACTGATAGAACTTAAATTTCCTTCTATACATCATGACAAAAAATAATATTTATAGACCTATATATTTAATATTCTCTTTTTTTTTTTTCACAATTGAAACATTTTTGTTAAATTTGACAGATGTCACATGTTCCAAACGGTCTACATAAATTTTTGTGTTATTTTAACATAATATGAATATGTTAAATAATGACACTAATATTATGTTAATATTTTAATACAAAATAAATGCAAAATAATTTGAAATAAATTTTGTATAAAATCAACATATTTTTAATGATAAAATTAATTTGGAAAAATGTTATTAACAGTCTAATCACTGTCACTCTTGTAGGATATAAAATCAAATTTTTTTTTCTGTAATGTTTAACAGATAAGTCCTGTTATTTATAACACACAGAACATATCTATTGTATAAAATTAAAAATAGATGCATATTGTGTTATTTTTATATAACAATATATTAAATTAACACATGAATGTGTTAAATACTTAACACAAAAATTTCAACCGACATATTTTTTAGCAAGAAAACAAATTTTCCAACTGTGTTCTCTTGCTTTCTTTTTTTTTTTTAATCTTTAAATGAAAACGGCGAGCGCCACAAGCCGCGTGTCAACAACGCGCGGTAAATAGCGTTTAGGCATTTTTAGGGGCCAGTTTTATTAATGCAATGTGGACAAAATTGCGATAAAGCAGGGCGGAAAAGCGGCGCGTGCGGAATGTGAAGCTAACTGTCGTGCGTGACGTCGTCCGCGTCGGAATTTATGTCGACTCGTCATCACCCAGTCAGCTGACGATGTGATCGCGTTTATACGCTCTCCTCCGTCAAAGTCCTACCATCTATGTACATACGTGCCTTTTTAACATGTATGGCATGAACGAACGGCTGTATTGCCGAACGGCGATTTATAAATAACTCGTCGAGATTTTCCCCCCCTTTTTGCGAACGAGAATTGCGGGCGCGAAAGCGGGAAAGTTTCGAGAAAATTTCCGTTTTCCGTTCGGAAAGAGATTATGACAAGTGTCTGTCCCCCATTAAACGCGCTGTCCGCTTACTAAGGTGTGTCTCAATAGTAGAAATATGACGCTGATGTCTAATAATATACCCTAATGCGTGTGTAATTCCGAAGTTTTTTTTTTATATATATATTTTTTTTTATATATTATTTTATTTTTCTAAAATAATTTTTATCGAGAATTTTATTGTTTTTAAAGTGAGAAGTTGGAAAGAAATATTTTTTTCTTACAATTATAGGTCTAAAGATATTTTTAATTTTGTTCAAAATTCTAAATCTTTTGATTAAAATACTTAGATCTTATTTTCATTTCTTCACATATGAATACTTAATTCAAACTCAGTTCGCAGCGTTCATGTTTCGAGTATAAATTTCGTTGAGAAAATAAAAGGACACCAAAGGATTATTCGTGTGCCATTAATATACGTCGCAATTAACTTCTCCCAAGGGAAAATCCCTGCGAGATAATTTAATCCGACTTCGTATTTTTCACGACATTTTGTTTCAACGAACTCTTTAAGATCTCGCGATGTGAAAATCTACTGAATGAGATTCGTTTGCAAAATATAAACGCACTTTGGGCACCAAGTGCCAATCCTTGAAGCTGACCGTTTGTTCGCAGAAAGAATTTCAGGAAACCACTATTGTTCCTTCAGAGATCGACTTGGAAAGGCTTGTATGACTCTTTCGATTTTAATTCTTACGGTACCCTCGATCTAATCCACTCTCGACAAATCAAACCCGTTGGTCGAGAATGGCGTACGCATGAGGATGACAGCGATCGTCCGCACTTATGCTGATGTTTCTTCCCACAGGAAGAGTTGAAGCACGTGTATAGAGCTCTCTGCTTGCGTGTCGATTCTTATAGCAGATTTCGTAATTCAGAATCGATTTCCTCTTAACGACAGTACCCCTCTTCCTCTTTTTCTCTCGTCGAGCGTTCATCAGGGGTCCCGGGCTGCTTTCGGTGGAGAAAATGAACGTACCGCGTATGGGGCCGGTCTCGTGCACTCGCGCATAGCAACAGAAACGAGGGAAGAGAGAGAGAGCGCGACCAAGGATGACGCGAGACAGGAAAAGAGACAGGAAGGCAGAAACTAGAAGTGCCAATCGTATAAAGCTCATTTTCTCTCCGTTCTTTAATTTTATTATAAATCGTCGATTTATGATACATATTTTTCAATATGTATTTTGTTCTCATTATCTTATACAATGTGGAAAGAATTTGCAAGAAAGTACACTAATTAAATATATATATATATTAATCTATAAGAATTATCAGTTAATCTAATTATTAAATGTATATTTAAATAAAGTTTTTTTTTTTTATTAAAAAAAGGGAAAATGTGATGGTGTCCTTACACTTCGTTCATTTTTGTGTGTCTGTTCTTTTATATTATTATTTTTATACAAGATATTATATATATTTATACATATTATTTATGAAATATGGTTTTTTAAAAAATACATATTTATGTAAAATTATTTTTGCGAGCTTTCACTGATGTCTGTATGCAAGTCATTAAAAAATTATACATATTCGAGCGGATTAACGGGTACTTTTATTAATTCAGACTCAATTTTTTTTTTTTATTTATTTTTTTTTAATTTGATTGGCCTTTTTTATGTATATGATTTTATAAAGAGTGTTAATATTTCATAAAACCAAATATAGTTTTTAAATTTATAATATTATATATCGCCGTACATTTTCGTCTTGTTTTTGAATTAGTATGATATTATAGTTCGTGCAGATAATTTTTTGATAATAGATAATTCTAAAGAGGTATCCGTCCCTGACCATACATTCATCTTTCTCGCTACAGCATCGGATTGTCATAGTCAAGCTCAGGTCAAAAGAGAAGAAAGAGAGAGAAAGAGAGAGCCATCGCACTTTAAACGAAAAAGAGCAAACTTTAATGGTCAGAGGGGATGGAAGGTAGGTCGTCATCACCTGGTGATGATCGAGCGTCCTCTGATAATGTTGCTCATGACGGTGACAGGCACGACAAGAGAGACTTGGTTCGACGAATTTCGCTTTGTCCATATGTCCGGTTTCCGCATTTCTGTTACCCACGCGCGAGCAAAATCGAATCGAAAGATGATGATTCGATTCAGTTGACACGTGCCTTTTTACTTAGCGACATGGACGGATATTTGGTTTACGAGTGACAATAAGACTGATTAACTTAGTCTGATTAAATGATAGATTATAAAGAATTGAAGAGAGTGCGATGAAGTTTCCATGAGTTTTAAGGAGATGTATGTGTCATATGTCAAAATCAAACGTCAAAAACATGAAAATTTCGTAGACCTTTTATTATTATTTCTATTATTATTTCTTCTGAGTATTTATACAAAACCTGAGCATAATTTTCTTAATATGGTTTGGAAATTATTTAAATTTAAAGTTAGTATTGATTTTTATGGAACATCGCGTATTGTAGCGCTTATTGACAAATTTGACAAGAAAAAAAACATTGCGAACGAAATAAAAATTTTTACATGTATTAAGAAAACTAATAAATATCTGTAGAAAACTTTAGATTTAGATCCATCTATTCGTTTAAAAATTATTATTATTTACTAAAATTTTGTAGAAAAATGTTTCTCTCTCTCTCTCTCTCTCTCTCTCTCTCTCCAAATAACTTGTTTTTTTATTTCTTGTAATTAATTTCAAGAGGTATTCATGACCAAAAACTTTTGTCATAAATTAGGAAAAATATGAAATGCAAGTATTTTCTTTTATGACGACCAAGAATCATTATGTTGTGATATTTTAATTAATTTTTAATTAATTTTATAATCTGGATTTATTTATTTGATTTTCTTTAAACAGCATTAACATAAAAAATATATATATTTTTTTTTTAATTTTGACAGTCTTTTGCTACTATTATACAATCAAAACATCCTTACTAAGGAAGTCTAGCCGATACGTAAGAGACGTGTAAGAGACGACGGCGAAACTCGAAATTCTCGCTTCTCTTTCCGAAATTAAAATATGAATTAATGTACAAGTTTTTTGTGGGGCTCGTACAAAACCCGTCGTCCTCGACTGCGGTAGGTCAAGCGTCACGTGACTCTGGTATTATCGCGAGCGATAAATCCCTCTCCTCCCTCGGATCGAATTTTGGACTTTTTCCCAATGGCGGGTGAAAAGGTTGAACCGAAAAATCGTGTCTTGGGAATACGACGAGAGAATAGAGAAGTTCGTGCGCGCGAATTAAATTTCCGATTCCGCGCGACTAACCCATATTACGGCGCGAAATGAGGCCACGCTCCTTAGAAGAGTCGCGCCTACAACTAATGGAAGTGTTAACCGAACGTTTCACGGATGCCTTTATAAACACATGATTGTTTCACTTGCGAAACAGAAAGAACGAACAAGTTTATCATTTAATCCCACGTGGATTCAGACTTCAACCCTCAAGCAGAATCGTCATAAATTAAAAAAAAAAGGAATCTTTTGTTTGAATGCGATATTTTAAACGCTTTAATTCTATTTTAAGCAGCCGTATTTATGAATTGATGACGTAAATAGCAAACATTTATTTGAAAATCGTGAAAACAATATTAATTTTTATTTCTTGGAGAATGAAATAAATCAGAAGAAATGTGATTTGTTAAAAAATATTTATATCTCTTCTGAGTAAAAAAAATGTTTAACTGATTGACTTATTTCAAAGTTGTGATGTTCAAAAGTTATAAAACTCTTCAATATATTCAATTAAAATAACAATAATTTACATACAAAAAAGTTTTATTAATTCAGTAACTGTCAAGAATAATAAATAACTGTCAAATTTTTTTTTTTATTGTTTACGAATCTCGGCAAGTTAAATAATTATTAATTGCGCTGTCGAAAATTCTTTTGCTTGATTCATCGCGCATTATGATAAAAAGTTTTTTTTTGTAATCTTCACATTCATCGGCAATGATAGAGTTTTTACACGCACTCGCCGAACTTTCTTATTGCGACTCGAGAGGCATTTAAATTATTCGAACGTGCTTTTTCCGTTTTGCGACGAGAGAGAAGGCGGAATATTTCGTCTATTCGGTCTATTCCTTTTGTAAATCGAACTGACACGCAGTCGAAGTCAAAAATAAGCTCTCCGTCGTCGGGGCGATTCGCTTCCGGGGAGTGTGGAAGAGAGAGAGAGAGCCCCGGCATCGAGAGAGTTCATTAGCCGCGCCGCGGCGGCGGCACCGAGAGTGTAACCCCCTCGTCGTATACTTCTTCGACGGTACACACAATCGATGCCGAAATAGAGTAACTAGACGCCGATACAGCGCGCTGACCATCACCGTGTCGATGACCTGGGTGGTGGAGGCGTGCCAGCAGCGGAACAACCACTTCGATCCTACCCGATTCGCGAGGAGGCCCCTCTCCCCTCCCCCTTACCCCTCCTCCCGTCCTGCCGATTCCTCTCCTCCTCATCTCCTCACCCACTAATCTTTCTTCCGAAAATTTCGCACCGCACGAAACGGACGAGGGTGTCCGGGAATTGTCTCATCGACGTCGTCGTCGTCGACGGACTCCTCGAGTCTCTCTCTCTCTCTCTCTCTCTCTCTCTCTCTCGCAGTCGACGGCGCTTTCGAACGGCATGGTTTTCACGTGGTCGCCGAGCATATCGATTCCCCGGACGGGGCGGCAGATCGGATTCTGCGCCCTTTTCCCTTTCGCTTCCCTTCCCGTCTCCCCCTTCCCCCGCGCTTTTGCGCCCACCGTCCTCTCGTCGCCATCCTTCCATCTTCCTCCTCGTAGACGAGGGATATTTACGGCGAATATAACGCTTTTTAGGAGCAAAGCGAGGGACACATACAGAGAGAGAGAGAGAGAGAGAGAGGGGCGGGGGGAGAAAGAGAAAGAGAGAGAGAGGGGTGGATAATCATGACGGCATTTTGACTGGGGCGCGTGCTTTACAGGCGAATTTAAGGCAGCATAACCGCGGATTTATATACGTCGTTGAAAAAATATAAGCGATCGATCGGACGCGCGTTCTCTCCTCGTTCTCGCGGAACGTCATGGACCTAAAATTCTGCCCGTGCGATATATAAGTTGGAGGACGTCTACTTCGTTATGTATAATTCCATTAGGTCTGATTGATTGATTAACATAAATGAACTTTCGGACCAATCGGTCAATTGTTCGAATTATCATTATAAACATCATATCGATAAACATGCGAATGGCGGACCTGATAAGGGTTACGATTCAATTTTATGATCCAATAACGCATTTGTTTAAATATTAGAACGTTTTAATAATAAATGCGCGAAAAAAAAAATCGCGTTGATGAAAAATGAGGAAAAATGAACAGACAAATAATGCATTATAATATTTAATATAGGCTGTTATATTTATTTAAGATTATTTAGTTTAAATCTTGACTTTTATATATTAGAAATATTTCTTATATACAACAATTTCTTATATCGATTTTTTTTCCAGGTTTATTATGCGAAGAAGAAGAGGAGAGCACAGCAGATGCAAGGAGAGGATGGCTCGCATAAAAAGGAGAGGAAACTCTACAACGATGGTTGGGATGATGATAATCACGATTATATTATCAAGAATGGGGAAAAGTTCCTCGATCGATACGAGATCGATTCATTAATAGGTAAGATGAAAAAAAATAAAAACAATAAGAGTAATTATTGTACCATGAATTGACATTAATTGAGATATTATACAATGATGTAGATAATTTTTTATTTCTCATATTTTGTATGTTTTTTTAAATATATATCTAGTAATACTCTCTTTGTTTTTAACGAGTGTATAAATATATATTAGTTGGTAAAAATATTTTAATTGTTTATTGTGTATAGAATTTTGTCTTATATGTTTTTTGTTTGCAGGTAAAGGCAGTTTTGGCCAAGTAGTGAAAGCGTTTGACCACGAAGAGCAGACGCAAGTGGCAATAAAAATCATCAAGAACAAGAAACCTTTTCTAAATCAAGCGCAAATCGAAGTTAGGCTATTGGAAATGATGAACAGAGCGGATACCGACAACAAGTATTATATAGGTACAAATACACGAGAAATGTGCACTGTAATTTATTTTACATATTATATTATATTTTATATTATATTATATTTTACATAATTTATTTTATATATTACGTAAGGGAGATGATACTGATATCTTCTTCGTCTTTTTAATTGCAGTTAAACTGAAGAGGCATTTTATGTGGCGGAATCACTTATGTCTAGTATTTGAACTGCTGTCGTATAATCTGTACGACCTACTTAGAAATACGAATTTCCGAGGAGTGTCATTAAATCTTACAAGAAAGTTTGCACAGCAACTGTGTACTGCCCTCTTGTTCCTGTCTACACCGGAATTGAACATCATTCACTGTGATCTGAAACCCGAAAACATCCTTTTATGCAATCCCAAACGAAGTGCGATAAAGATAGTCGATTTTGGTAGTTCATGTCAACTTGGACAAAGAGTGGGTATCTCATAAGATATTAATTATCTCGCGCGTGCTCATCGAGCCGCTTTTTAACCCGTGTCTCACTTGCTACTTCCTTTTTTTGTCTTTGCAGATATATCAGTATATTCAATCCAGGTTCTACAGATCACCGGAAGTTCTATTAGGAATACCTTATGACCTCGCGATAGACATGTGGAGTCTGGGATGTATTTTAGTAGAAATGCACACGGGAGAACCTTTATTTAGTGGGGCCAACGAGGTAATGAAATAACCTGATCCTTGTGCATGTTCTCTTTAATAGCGTCAAGTCCGTAGCTCTCGATAATTCTCATTAATAGCACGAGACGCTACTGGAGTTTATGGCCATGTTAAGAACATATTCGTGCAATGGCAAATGATTTTTTGAAAATGCACACATATTACTGTAAACAAGAATATATCTTTGTTTAGCAGTATAAAAAGATTCTCGTATAATTTGCAGGTCGATCAAATGAACAAAATCGTAGAAGTACTAGGAATGCCGCCGAAACATATATTGGACCAAGCGCACAAGGCGCGGAAGTACTTTGACAAAGTCCCCACGGATGGCTCGTACGTGCTGAAAAAATCCAAGGATGGTAAAAAATACAAACCTCCCGGCACGAGGCGCTTACATGATATTCTAGGTGTTGAGAGCGGCGGCCCTGGCGGCAGGAGGATAGGAGAACCCGGTCACTCGATGTCCGATTATCTCAAGTTCAAAGACCTAATCGTACGGATGTTGGACTTTGATCCGAAGACGAGAGTAACGCCGTATTACGCACTCCAACACAACTTCTTCAAGAGAACGGCCGATGAGGGGACCAACACGAATGTCGCTGCTGCCAATAGCGCGAGCACGAGTCCGGCAGTGGTGTCGATGAGCCAGGATCACGGTGAGTCGTTGACTGTCGCGCGGCATTATTCTATTTCGCCGAATCATTGTGTAACATAGAGGAGAGAAGTAATCCGATTACGCATTTGTGTGCTTCCACATCTGAGTTTCTTCGAAACTGGCAAGTTTTCAATATTGCTACACGCGTTTCTCATACTCTTCATTATTCCGCGTATGATATTTCGATTTGAACAGCTACCTATAATTGTACGTTAAACGATTAATATTGCAGCGAGAAACATGAGCTTACTATCAAAGTGTAGCTCTATGTCGCTTGATTTCATTCATCATTCATTATTAATATCATTCTTGATTGCCTGATGATACATTTAATCCGCAGTTTTTTCTGAGTCGGCCTTCTCAGCAAATGCGAACGCTGATTTAGAAAGAAAATATACAATTTTCACTGCCCATTATAGTAGATAATTTTATATAAAATGTAATAATAAGAGGCAAATATTTAAAAAAGAAAAAATGTTTAATTGCAATCACATCTTCTATTCAGGCTGCAATAAAGTCTTTTGACAGTTGCTTACAGGAATTTCCATCATTTTTGCAAACGATTTAAAAAACAGAAAAAGACAGAAATCAAATGTTTGGCTAACTATCTCTTCGAGCTGTTATTGAACATTTCTGAATAATTGAGCACAAAAGATAGATATAAACAGAAACTCAGGACGGACAGTTGTATTTATATTGAGAGTTTAGGAAGGTTTTGATTTGTGCAGAAAATAAATTCTCCATTCTCTATTACTTATCCATCCTATTATATTACACAATCGCTTGTCAAATGAGATATTCTTAGCATTCTCTTCGAACAGCAGACTAGTTAATCGAATAATTCCTTAGTAGATTAGGCAATTTTCACTATAACGTGTGAATGAAGGATAATTTTGCTAAAATATGTACGCACAATTTCGCGATTGATTATTCCCTCTATTTCCCTTTTTTAATAATACACCTTTTATTTTCTGCGCAAACTAAACGATACTTGTTGTTGCCCGTAGATATGATGGGGGGACAATACGTGGCTCGATGACTGTCGTATCCGCGGGGCGACGACGACCTGTCCTAGGCCCCAACCCTAATCTTACTTACTAACATAAGTAAGTTCTGTCTAACAAACAATCTCCTACACATACATACATACACACGCACATATACACAATATACATATACAGACACATACATTAAATTATTAACGATATCCCTAATAATCATATCCTGGCCTCGGATGTATTGCGCGAAGCCTTTGCTTGCTTGAAAAGATACTATTCCCTCTGAGAGACACGGATTGACATTGCTCTCATAGCCCGTGTCTTTTTTAATTTTATTAACACAATATATTTAATACAATTTATATAATACTATACGAGGTCGATTATTCGTTATTATATAAGGCTGTCCTTTTTGATAACAATATCTTAGAACATATAAGGACAAACACACAAATAAAAGGATAAAGAACATTGTGTGACTACTGGAATATGTTTCTCTTTTTTATCTTTTTGCTTTCACCGATGATCGAAAGCGACTAATGATCGTTGTACAATGAATATTGTCGGAGATGGATGTTTTATCACGATTGCAGAACATATTCCACACACCACAACTGAAAGTATTGCATCTCTGTGTTAATTGCGAATTTCTGTTTTGTAGAAAAGTCACATCATTGTCTTCTAGTTATTTTATGCATGCTTTAGCTGCTTACATTGTGCACTTTATCAAGTGCAATGCTGCAAATGGGACATGAAATAGTAACGTTTCTGTGAAATAAGTCTTGTTTGTCAGTAATATATATTTATACATCCCTCTTTTTAAATTTGCGTTAATGTATGCCCCAATTGCACATCAGTTAATACATACATAATTAAGAAAAGATTGCACTGCATTGGGATTGCATCATTATGTAAACAACGAAAACAATCAAGCAGACAATTTTCCTTAAATATTTGTAATATATATGATGTAATTATTTGGATAATATAAATGATAAACACATTTTGTAAGCGCATTTTTTACAGCAAACATAAATTTTTAATGAAAGCATTATAAAAGTATTAAGTATTGCAATAAATTTGTAATTAATTACAGTATATAAAATCAGAATAATTCTTATCAGTCATACAAATTTTCAAGATGAAAGAAGAAACTGTATTAAAGAGTATTTGCACTTTAATATTTTAGTATACGATGAATATTTAAACAAGGAAACATATTATCGGAGAGTCATATTTGTTTTAGGAATGTGTGTGAAAGAAAAATGTTAGCGGTGGAAATTATTGCCTGCAAACATGTCCCTGTAGACGTTTGACGATTTTATTTCTCTTTATTCCCATTAGTGATTATTCAATTGTAAGGCTAGAGCGATTTGCGTGGATGATTATGGCATTAGTGTGTAAATATAAATATATATATATATATATATATATATATATATATATATATATATATATATATATACATATACATATTTATCTATAGTAAAGAACTTGCGCGACTCCTTGAATTAATTTTCTTCTTTTCGATGTCCCAGGACTGGTAACCATGTCGGGACAGGGTGGCAGCGGCAGCAGCAGCAGCGGCGGCAGCATGCAGCAAATGCAGGCGTCGAGTCTCCCTGGTGGCGGTTATCAACCCATGGACTGCGAGTCCTCGCCTCGTCACACGGGCGGTCGGCGTGCCATAACAACGGGCTACCCATCGACATCGGCCGGGGCACCCGCATCAGCCCCGATGACGACGTCCATGCAATCCATGGACAGCTCCCTGATACAGAGCTCCCTTGGATCGTACAATAGCCTAATTCTTCCTAACATACCCCATCTGCCCGCGATGATGTCCTCGCCGATGATTCAGCAGCAGAACTTCTACAACTACGGCTACTCGACCGCCGATGCGCATGGGATGGTCAGACAACCGTCGACGGTGTCGACCGGTAACCAGCGAGATGCAGCGGAGAGGGAAGATAGCCCGATGGTCGGTGTATGCGTCCAACAGAGCCCGGTCGCTATTCACTGAGGTGATAGAAGTGGACAATACAGCTGATTGTAGGCAATTGCAAGATTGGTGGAAGAAGAAGACGATTTAGCTGATTTATTACCGGGTAGAGATCGTGGCATACTTCGAACGTTTGTCTACGATATGTTATTGTCGTAGCCGAAGAAAGAGGCGAGAGAAGAAGAACAGGAAATGGCTTGTAAACATTTTCAAATGTCGTTCTCCGATGCTGCTTTCTCGAAGCACAGAGCCAAAAAAAGAAAAAAAAGCACATCAGTGTTCGCGATCAGCGATTAACTTTGACAGTGAGAATTCAACAAATTTTTCGGACACACGTTGGTTTGGCTGAACAATTTTCTGAAAAATACAGACGAAAAATTTCCCAGACGAAAAAATCCACGAGACATAAACGCAAGTCACAAAGCCCAAATCTCTCTCTGAGATTAAGAAATCACAAAAGCGGGGAGAAGTTTACTCCAAGCTCGGCGGCGATAACGACTGAAAAAAATCAACGAGTAGAAAAGAGAATACGCGAGAGAAAGAAGAGAGAAGGGAAAACATGGGAGAGAGGTAAACCTCTATTTCTGTTACGTTGCTGTATTTTCGTATCTTTTATCGAGCTGACTGGCCCTACATTGAGCGTGGATATTACTACGTGTCTAACACGGATGATTGACGAAAGCTTCGAGCATGGACAGACGGTAATGGTTTAGTGAGGATGAACCCAGCTGGCCTCTCGGGTCCTGCCCGATTTCCACGAACACTCTGAGCAGTTTTAGAGAAAACAACTCTGAGCGGGAAAACTTTCGGCAATCAAACTGTGTGGCCTAGAGAGCGAAAAAGTGATAATTACTATTATTACTGCGTAAAAGAAAAAAAAGAAGGAAAAGTAAGAATTACCAATGTAAGCATGTACTCCAATAGAGTTTTATACACAATGTCACGGATGTAAACGGTTTAGCAAGTACTTGCGAGCAAACAGTCGCGTCGACTAGTTATTTGTACAATACACTTAGAATGAATGATAAGAGTGCAGCTTTAGGATTTAGCTTTTAAGTGTGAGGAGGTAACACATACATCCACCCATTCACTCATCCACACACAACACACACACATACACACACACACACACACACACACAAATATATATACAAAACAATGTAAACTTGACCATTTTATTTACTTTAATGAAAACACAAGAATGCAAGTTGCGAACGTCAGTTTGTTGTTGAGCAAGGACTTTAAACAAACGGAGTTCGCGCGGCTTAACAACAATACATATTTATACATAAAAAAAGAAAAACAGTAATAAGAAAGTTAAAAAACAGCATACACGTAAGATCGATCAAGAATGGAATATAATCATACGAGGAATCTAGATATTTTATAATAAACAATACGCGCGTATACTCTCACATGCATACGTTTCCAACGCCAATCGTCATTGATTTTTGCCGTTTTGCTCCGATGGTCGCTTATGCCATTCGCATCGATCGTTATATTAGCCCTTTTATTGTGTACGCAAGATTTGATTTTTATTCGACCATAAATGATTTTTAATCTCAGTTAAATTGTGTGATATCCCTTTCGATTATTTATGTATTGTAAAACTAGATGACGAACAAAGGTAGAAGCCAATAATTTATTTCTTATTGTCAACGCGTAATCATGCGTTTCGTTGTGAAACTACCAATTGTAAAAGTGTAGTATAGTACCTGAAGGCAGACCATTAAAATGCAACCATAATAAATCCCTCTATACAGCCCAGATGTGTTATGAAAGAAAAAGAAGAGAATAAAAAATACGACACTTTTAATAGAAACTATAATAATATAACGCTGTAAAGAAAAAGAAATCTTAAAGAATTATGCATGTTGCTTTTCTCGTAATCACGATAGCAAAAAAAAGAAATGTGGAAATACTTAAATCTGTTTACGAAATATATTTTATATAATTGCGGCTTTTTATACTTCCATACATATACGAAAGAAAAAAAATGCTCCACGGAGACCTAAGATTTAGATAATAATTTACCTGTATGCCATTTATTATATTATACATAGAACAAACGTGTAATCATTTTGTTGACGGGTCGCATCGATTTACTGTGTAGCTACTTTAGGACATTTTAGGACTTTAATTGCTTTATGAGAGGTCTCTCGTAAAAATAAAGCTGCATGTATAATTCCCAATCCGTCATTTTCAATGTTTTAATTGCTATATCTTTTTCTTTTTTTTTTTTTTGTACACAAATTCCAATGCGTAGATAGCGGCGGCTTAAGTAAGCACCGTATTTCGTCTGCATGACCGCGACTGTTGTCAAAAGAGCTTGGCTAAAAAGAAAAAGAAGAAAAAAAAAAGAAAAAGGTATTAGACGACCAAGAGAATTCTTACAATGTATTTTCTGGAAAAGTAATAATGAGAGTCTCACTGTGAAGTTTAGATTTGAATTTTTCTTGTTGTATTAGTTGTAAATATATATATGAGAGAAATATAAAATACTTTTTCGAGTAGAGCTGAGAAAAGTCTAACGTTTCACAAGCCATTCGATCTGCTAAGAATCATTTTCTTCATGCGGCCTTTCGAATGATTTGTATATTTTTATACACCTGCAAACACAGAAACATTTGTGGATACGTTTAAACAAGATACACACTGCGCGCGCGGAACGTTCTATATTGCAACTCAGACGTTGAGGTTTGTTATACTCGAATTTATACTAAGTTACCGAGCGAAAACAAATTTTCTAACAGTATTTAATAATGTAAATCACCGACGGACAAATAGAAAATACGATGCCCTACAAACCTGTATCATAAATGTTTTTTATATCGCATTGAGATTTACGGCAATCAGTGCTTAAGATACGTTAAAAATTCAGAGTCGTAATGAGTCTGTGTTGTGATTAGATAGCTCGAAAGCAATGCTTAAAAAAAAAAAACAATAGAGAGATTCACTGTGACATAATAAATATGCTTAAACAAGACGAAAAAATCTCCACAAAAATTATCCGAAACCTAAAACACATAATATGTCGCGCACCTTACCTCAATGATCTTTTTGATAATTTCAGCAGTTGAAAAAAAAGAAGTACAGGATAATATGATTTATTAGGATGTAAAGAGAGAAGAGAGAGAGCGAAATTAATCCGGCGGGACGCTCGGAATTTTCTGTGACAAGTTTTAAGCGTTCCTCGCGAGAGAATATTCTGTGAACGGCAAAAATCAGTACGCTCTATAAGTATAGATAATGTCGCGTGCATGATATCACAACGCACGAGCCCTCTTCCGAATTCCGATATTGTTACAAAATCTGACGCTGTGCTCACCAGTTCCAAAAACAAACATAGTGTTCATAATTCGCGCAGAGAATCGAACATGATTTTTGGAATTATAATAAAATTATTATAATAAAATTATTTTTTATTGTCTAGAAAGAGAGAGGAGAGATCTCTCTTGAATCTCATTCGCCAGTGACTTTGCTTTGCGACAGGATATCTATCTGTAAGATAATCCTTCCACATCGAATGGTTCATATAAATATAAATGTACGATATATTGCTCGATACTGATCTCTTTTCTTATATCGGATCAAAGCTGACATTTACAATTTTCAGAATGATGGGCACAGCGTCACGTTTAGTAAATGCATAGCTCTTGTATGCTTTGGACAATTGTTGACTTTAGTTGAAAATATTATTGTTTTCTTTTTTTTTACACACCTGTATAGAGAAGCAAAGTGATCGATTAGGTATAACGATGCGAGACTTTTAGCGCGATTAAACGACCGCCGTCATCCGGGCGGATAAATTTAGGGACAATTTTTTTTTTTGCATAGTGCGCGAAGAGTAAGGCCACGGTAGGTACGATTCTCGGAGAATATTTTGAACGAAAGCGAGTTGGGATGATTTGTAAAGTATCTCGAAGCGAAGCGTAAAAAGCGAGCGTGCCGAATGTGGCTGTGCGAATAATAAAGGACCTTTATTTGCCACGTAAACGCGACGAAGTGCGTTTTAAACATATGTTTAGTAGTCTTCAAATATGGAAAAGAAAGGGCCCGCAGTGAGCAGAAAAAAATAACAACTTTCCTTAGGATTTCTTTTGCTATTTCCAATATATGCGCGTCTTATTTTTCGAGAATCACCGTCTCTTGGAATCTGTTCACTCAACAACTGTCGCAAAAATGCAAAGTATTTAAGCCAATTAGCAGACAGCAGAGATGTATACATTTAATAACGTAAGAGCTAGCCGCGATTCATGTTCCAAATGATTTACTTCGCTGCATTTCAAGTACACACATACATACATATATATAATATTTTTTTTTTTTTTTACGTAAAATAAACCGTTAAAATCGGAATGATGATGAAAGAAATAACGGTGTATCTTATGTTTTTAATGGTATATAATATGTTTTAATTATATGTATCTTAGTCCAAACGTGTATGCGATACATACTTTTGCATACAGTATGTGTTGATTGTTCGCATAACTTTTTAATATTTGTAATGGAATTTTTTTTGACGGATTTCCTTAACCATCTGCTGCCCAATAACTTTTTCAAATCTCATTTTTCTTATACGTTTCTCTTTGCATTCATCGATAATTATAAATTTATATATATATAAGGTGCCTAAGATTTACTGCACCATCTGCTAATGGCAGATTTTTGAGATCATTTTTGATGATTTTTCTTCAGCAAAAATGTTGAGGCATCAATAATTTCTTTGTTATAAGCGATTCAAAAAGGACTTTTTGCAAACTAAACTTTAAGAGAGTTAAAACTATATGTTTTAATTTATTTCAGATATAGTTTTAATAGAGAGACAGAGAGAGAATTTTAATTGAAAGCTTACAAAGATATATGATGGAAAAAATTGGAAACTTGCAAAAAATAATGACCTTTCTCGACATTTTCAGAGAAAAAATCATTTCCAAATGATCTCAAGAATCTATTAAGAGGTGGTATAATATAAGTCTGAGACACCTTGTATATACACATACACACACATATATATGCTTGTATTTTTTCAAATACAGATTATATACAGATTTATTCTTCCTTATCTTTTTTATTCATATACAAGGTGCGTTCGAAATTACCGTACAACAGCCGAGTGTGAACCACAGTTTTACACGCAATATAGTAAATAATTTTTTACAATTCCAAAGAATAAATTGGGCAATAGACTGGTTACTTTCTTAATTTTTGATCGTGTTACGTAACATATTTGTTAATTATCACGAATGCGTCTCTTGCGTGTTTACACCAGATGATAAATCTTTTTTCTGCGTGCATTATTTTGTTTTTTCGACAATTTTATGTTTTAATGTAAAATTTCATATTTATAATATTATATCTAATGCGATAATATATATATATATATATATATATATATATATATATATATATGTGTGTGTGTGTGTGTGTGTGTGTGTGTGTATGTATATGTATATGTATGTATGTACGAATGTGTGTGTACGAGCGGTCTTTGTAAAAGTCTGTTTGTAAAGCTCACGCTCGCGAGTCTTAATTCCGAGGTCATTGGAACATGTTCCCGCGGCGGGGAAGTAAAGTAACTTAAGTTTCCTAACGTCATGTGTAAAAGCATTGTGTTCAGAAACAAATATAACTATAATATGACTGATGCGCCTGAGAGGCGATGTGCGAGCGTCCTTTGAGAATTAAGTATGAGAGAGGTAAATGTGGTAATGTCTTGATGATGATGATGATGATGTCTCGTTTGGCGCAATGGTATGCACCACAGTCGGGACAAAAAAAAAGAATATAAGAAATGAACGCAGAGAGCGAGGGAAAAATCTGTATATGTGGATGCGTATGAACGTTTGTATGTGTGTGTGTGAGAAAGAGAGAGAGAGAGAGAGAGAGAGAGAGAGAGGAGGAAACAAAAAACCGATTTATTAAGATGAAAAAAAAAAAATAATAATAATTAACAAAAACTCTATACCGGATGAAGGAAAATGAACTTGTATCTAACGTGTATACATTGTCATAACATTATTATGATGATTATTATAATTATTATTATACATATAATAATGTAATTGAAAATTTGAAACGATATTACATAAGGTTAATAATAAACAAAAGCATCTTCACCTTTTGTTGTTATACTTTTTTCTTCCGCCGATATTTTATAGCGCACCCGATCCATCCTTTTGTAACATGAAAAAAATTACGTTATATACATACATATATTTAACAAAATTTTATATATATATTTTTATTTATTTATTTATTTATTTATTTATTTACGCATATGTATGTAGGAAATATATCTATAATTTTTTATTTAATTTGATAAATAAACTTTTGCGATGGATAAGGATGTGTGAAATGATGTGTTAGAAAGAAAGGAACATTCTTTGCAAAATATATATGGGAGAAAAAATATATTTCTTGTAAATATTACTAAAAGTAAAATTTTAGTGAGTTTAATTTTTTCGAGTTTAATTGCTGCTTTTACCAGTAAAAAATGATAATATATCAAAATAAATTTTTAAAATTCAATATATATTTGTATCAATCAATTGCACTCGTTATCTTGAAGAATGTTATCTTGAAAAAGAAATTGAACAACTAAATATACACTCTCTTCTTTTATTTAAGATAGATGAGGGAAATGATATATTGCTTTGATAATTTAAGTAAAGATAAAATAAGGTAAAGAAATTACTTTATCTAGCAACTTTTTTTAGCTATTTTATCATTCAGATAATAAAAAAATATTAAATTTTATTACTGTATTATTTACTATTATTATTATATAATAAAAAAAGTAATTGTAAATTTTATTTTTCTTTATTATATAATAATAATAATAATATAGCAATGATATTTGATATTTAATATTTTTTATTATTTGAATAATAAAATAGCTAGAAAATATTATATATATATATATATATATATATATATATATATATATAACTAATAATTTATATTGAAAAAATATATATTGATCTCAATTAATCGCGCGCCATTTTTCAAAATAAATCGCCAGCAAATTTGCATGTGTATAAATGAAATAACTCTAGTCAATTCCGAGAGAGATCACTATTGCTGTTTTCTGCAAGGCAATATGTCTATCTCGTGGGATAAGAAAGCGTGTCAATTATTATAGTGCTTCAATTTTTTGGCGACCACAGGCGGACGGATGGTATCCACGTCAAGCTAATCGCGCGTAATTAATCGCTCTTGGTGGAAAATGAGCTTCTCCGTGAAGAAGACTGGCGGTAGAATGTGGCACGAGGCACGCAAGCAGGAGAAAAAGATCCGTGGCATGCTGGTCGATTATCGGCGTAGAGCGGAACGTAGACGGGACTACTATGAGAAAATTGTAAGGCTCGCGAAAGATACACTTTTAACGTGTGTAACAAGTTGCTTCGTGTAATCTACGGAGTTAAAAAAAAAACTCATTTAAATTATTTTTATGGAAAATATCTCTTATCGTTCTTAAGTTTCAATGTACTAGAATAGGTCATTAAATTTTTTTTTTTTAATGTTTTCTCTGTCTCTTTCTGCTTTTATTTTTTTTATATTAAAAATTAAATTAACAAGGAGAAATATTGTTCAAATAATAACCGAATATTGTTGTTTAGAAATCAGATCCTACGCAATTTCTTCAATTACACGGTAGACCATGTAAGATATATCTGGATCCAGCAATAGCTGCTGCAGGTGCTAGTCCTGCAAACATGTAAGTTGTGATAATCAAGCACTGCAGCATGATTAACTCATTAATCAAATGAAAAAGTTTATTTTATTCATAGGATGCCATGGCAGAACAATGATGACAATCTCATAGATCGTTTTGATGTACGAGCACATCTCGATTGGATACCAGAGCCACCTGATACCATTGATGTTGATATTGCTTTGACAAGTGAAGATAGACATATCAATTATGAACGCTATCGTATAATTGTACAAAATGAATTTCTAGGTGGTACGTTGCTTGTCTTCCTCGTTAAGATTTTTTGATAGTTTTTCTTGTATCTCTAACTAAACATTTTTCTGTTTAGTGACTGAGGAAAAGTTTCTTCATCAGATACATTTGGAAGAACAATTTGGATCATCTACAAAATTGGATACTACAAAAGATAAGAAAAAATCTGCTAATAATGCTGCGATCGGATATAATTACGAAACGGAAGAGCCGATACCCGAGCCAGTAAAATCGGGAGATCCAGTAATATCGGAAGAAAAGGGAGATGATGAAGATAGCGATATAGATTTAGGTATAATTATTTTATTTTACGCAATATTTTTTTTTTATATATTTTGAAACAATATCGGAAAAAAGAAATAACATTTTTTAATATAACATTATTTTTTATTAGATATATGCGTAGATGTATCTCAAATAGAACCATCTCAAGCACACGAGATGAATCTGGTAGCTCAAAAATATGGACTTTTGGGTGCTGATTACTTTAGCTTTTTAACACAAGATTTTGAAGAAGCTGAAACCTTGCGACAAGCTCGAAAGCAGGAGGAGGAGAAAGCTATGTACTCGGTAAATGGTTATATTAATTTAAAAAAATATTAATATATAATATAATAAATATTGAAAATAATATTCTGATATAAAAATTCTATATGTATTCTGTATATTTATTTTTACTTTATGTAGGGTCGACGATCGCGTAGAGAACGACGTGCATTTAGAGAAAAAAAAATGATAGGTCGCGTTATGAGTCCTCCTAGGTAATAATTTATTATATTTTCTTGAATCAATTTTACATGTTATTGTATTATATAAATCTGTATTATATAAATCTTTTTTTCTTCAGTTATGCAGCTAGAGAAAGTCCAGAGTATAATCCTTATAGAAAATCTTCTTCTAAATCACGATCGCGATCCGCATCGCCTGTAAATACTGGACAGATTACTTATATCACGAGCTTCGGTGGGGAGGAAGAGAGTCATGGAAGCACATCCCATTTGTCTTCGTCGAATTCAAGAAAAGTCAATTATTCATATCTCAGACGACGGAGATCGGATAGCCCTGCTTTTAACGAGAAAACCGTTACTAGGAAAATATCCAAATCTAGATCAAGAAGTTGTTCACGCTCCATTAGTAGGACTAAATCTTATAGGGTACATGATAAAAAAAGAAGTGGATCCAGAATAAGTTCTAGGTAAGTGTTGCAAAAGAAT
Organism: Cataglyphis hispanica; assembly: GCF_021464435.1. Taxonomy (NCBI): domain Eukaryota; kingdom Metazoa; phylum Arthropoda; class Insecta; order Hymenoptera; family Formicidae; genus Cataglyphis; species Cataglyphis hispanica. Next base: position 3,886,199 of record NC_065975.1, read on the forward strand.
AAGAAAATCATTAAAGGCATGGATAACTTTAAAAAAATTGAATACATATGTTAATGTAATATGTTCAATTTTTTCTTGTATTTTAGATCTAGAGGTACGCGTTCGAGAGTTCGAAAGTACACAAGATCTCGAACAAGAAGTCATTCTAGACGATCACGGACGCGAAGCAAATCACGCTCGCGTTGCAAAAGTATCAGTAGATCTCGATCGCGTTCAATTTCTCGATCGAAGACGAGGTCTAGATCCCGTTCCCGTTTGAAGAAGTTGAGGAGCTCATCCTCAAGTAGTGTATCCAAGTCAAGATCGAGATCTAAATCACGTAACAGAAGCCGTTCAAGGGATAGCTATCGAAAGAAACGCTATTCGCCGTCAAAATCAAGATCCAAATCTCGTTCAAGATCAAAATCTCCATCGAGATCTAGGTCACGGTCGAAGAGTCAATCCAGTTGTAAACGATCGCGAAGCGACGATAATAAGATACCAGCACTGCCAAGGTAAAAATTTTATGCAAATTTTGTCGAGCGTTAATGTAAACTTTATACAAAATTTATTGTTTTTTTTTATTTTATTTTATTTTATTTTTTTTAATGTAGGTATTATGGTCGTCGCGGAAAATCGTCAAGCCTCGAACTGGAGTTGTCTGATAATGAAGAAAAATCCAATTTAACAACATCCAAGACATCGATTAATACAAGCATGTAAGCAACAAACGCGATTTTGATTAGTAATATATTCAACATTATTGTGCATAAATTTTTTAAAATCTTCGAATATTTTTATCATATATTTTTTCTTTATGATTATGTATTTTTTTATATTAAAGAATTTTCTTCTCGTTTAATAATAATAATAATAATAATAATTTCAGGAACAAGCCAAAAGCAGGGTTAAGTACAAATTCTGGTGTCGGACACAAAGTCAGTAAGAACCATAACGCTTTCTTAGTCACTTAACGCGCAGAGAATAAAGACAGAACATACTCTAAATAAGTACCATCCAAACGGGGAGCCTCAACAAAGCGCTTCTCGTTTTCGTTGTTGTATTACGTAATTGACGTATCGACGTATATTTTATGTTTTTATTTGATATTTTATTTTTAATATACTTTAGAATATATTTTGTTAGAGAGCTAAAGAAATCGAAATTTCCATATGAACTGTTATGATATGCACATAATATAAAATATCAACCGACGAATTTAAATCCAATTATAGTGTTGTACACAATGCTATTATTTTTTTTTAATTTTATAATTTATAGCTGCATTCTACTAGTCACTCAATAGAGGAAATAATAACTTTTTGTATATGTATATTCAGTTATGTTCTAGAACTGATAATATAATGTTATCAGTGTATATAAGTGTATACATATTGATTTATATATATAGTGGATTAGACATTTAAATTACGCCAAAAAGGCTAATACTTAGTTATACTACTTTTAAGAGTTTTAATCTTTCAGTCATCGAAAACTACACCTCAGGAGCGGCTTAAGAAGAAAATGCAAGCCTTGTTAAACAGGCAATGTAAGTTAACATGCAGTCAGAAAGAAATCTATTATTATATATTATCAAAGGAAACTAAAAATGTATTTTTTTAGATAAAGCAGACAAGAAAGCTGAACAATTGAGAATCGAGAAGATGGAGCAACAACGACAAGATCGAGAAGATGAAATACGAGAAATGTCTTTAAAACTTCGTAGAAAGTAAATAATTTTTCCATATTTCTTGTGTGACGTGCAGATACATTTACTTGAATAGTATCATATTGATTTCATTTTATCTCTCGCAGACAGAGAGAGCGGAGACATCGTTACGAAGGCCACAGTTCTGATACGCGTTCTTCTGTGTCTCGTACACCGAGTCCGAGCCGTAGTAGTCCAAGACACCATGTACGTCGTGAGAGACGTGACGTGGACAATGATCGTGAACGGGAGCGGGAACGGGATAGAGAGAGAGATCGACGCGATGATCGCGATCGGAATCGAACTGAATCACGTAGAAAATATAGAGATTCGCCGCTTCGTTCGTTGAGTCCGAGGAGCAGTCGGTAAAAAGTCTTCTCTGGATTTTGATTAAGCTTGAATTGCGAGAATACGCGAATGCTATGTACATACTAGTCGATTGTATTTCTTAATTAGCATGTACTAATCACATAATACACATGGAAAAAAATTATTTAATCATAGATCAATGTTTATTTTACAATTGCATTGATGCCATCTGGATACAATAAAATAAGTTTGCATACTGCTATTTATAATAATTATGCTATTTTCCATTATTTCAGAGGCCTAGTCGACTACTGACTTCAGGATACTATAGAATACAGTTAATCTTCCATCCAAATAATTTGAAACATCGCGAATATTTTCTGTACAACTGCATTCCTTCCTTGAGCTATTATTGACTGCTTAAAAATTTATGTCACGAAGAAAAGGTGAATAAAATAATGTATCACACATAAAAGGAATTGTTCTAAAATATGCGTCATATGAATTATATTTTGACTTAATCCGCTTTTATATATATATATATATTTTACAACTGAAAGAATATTTATATATAATTTATGCATATTTACATATATATAAGAATAGAAGAACCAATATAAAAATAATTGCATTATTCTTACGTTGTGTATTAGTGAAAGCTATATAAAAATAATTAATGTTATTATTACAAGGAAATCATGTTTATAATTCTTATTTCACATGAATGAAGCAAGAATGGACGAATAAATAATATGGATTCTTGTATCGAAAGTATACCATTGTATTTTAGAGTTGCACTTTGCTATCTTATTATATAGATACATTATTGTTAAATAATTATTCAACAATAAAGATACTCGTTACTCAGCAGGAGACAAATAGTGATTCTTTTTCATGCAACCACTTACATAAGTGTTTATTTTATTAATAATTTAGTTTAATAAGTTTTTTATATTAATACTTTTACCTTATGTAAGTTATATTACCTACTTATTAATTATTAAAGACTGCTTCAGTGCGCATAATGTAATTGAGAGATTAAAAAGTCTGTTTTTGCATTTGTGAAAGAAAAATCCTAAACTTATAACATAGTGCGATTTTTCACACATAAATATGACTTACTAGAATTACATTATTTATCAATTTATCATACACTGATCATGTTATATAGTAATTATAATTATAATTCTATGAAACAGTATAAATCATTTACTATTATTCATATATACGTATATATACACACACTTATATATATGTATATATGTGTACATATGTGTTTATAAAAAATTAATTATGATTAATTATACACATACAAAGGTTTCCTTATAAATCCTCATTTTTATCTTGCTTTTTTATATGTGTGTATGTAGTACATATGATTGCATCAACAGTTATCTCTGATTTTTTTAATTGAGAGTGGATGAAAGATTGGTTACCTATTCGTCAAAAAGTTATTGAAAAGATAACAAATAATGGCATTAATAAGATTTGCAATTTTAACTGGTATGTACTATATATATATATACACTTTATATTAAAATTAAATCTATTTTAATGAAAGATTATACAATGTTTAACTACGTACACATTTTTAAGGTTACATATGACATTACTCTTACAATTAGTTATTAATAATCTTCCTATTTCTCTTATGTATTTTATAGAATTATGTATTTATAGAATTATGCATTTTATAGAGTTATGTATAATATATATAAAGTATTATGTTTCTTAATTTTGCAAAAAAAAAAAAAAATTAAAATATGTACATATTATTCTCTTATAATTATTTAGTAAGCGATACTTGTGCAAATGGTGAGAAAATAGATGAAAGTGGTCCTAGATTGGTAGCACTTATCAGCGATACAGATTCGACAGAAAATGTACTTAAAGGAGAAGTTTCTTATACCGCAATTGTGCCAGATGATGAAGCTTTGATAATGGTAACTATATGGATATACTTTATATACTTTATTTTTTGTATAATATATTTTAATTTATTATATTTGTATAATGCAGCAACATTTAATTGATTGGAGTGATGGAAATAAAGCTGATGTCATTCTCACTACTGGTGGGACTGGATTTTCTAAAAGCGATGTTACACCTGAGGCCACTAAAAAAATTATACATAAAGAAGCTCCTGGAATGTCTTTAGCAATGTTCATGTCAAGTTTAAAAATAACACCAATGGCTATGCTTTCTCGGTAAAGCTATTTCTACTCGCTGTGTATCTTTAAAATTACGTAATCTTTAAATTTTTAATATATCTTCAGAGCTGTATGTGGAATAAGAAATAAAACACTGATCATTAATTTGCCTGGCTCAAGTAAAGCCGCAACGGAATGCTTGAGTGCAATTGCACCTGCAATACCACATGCAGTAGATTTGATTTTAGATAACAAAATACAAATTAAAGATACACATAATATTGTCCAACATAATATTACATCTTGTTTACATGACAAGTCTTGTACAAATCTGGTAAGATACTTGTTATAAACAATAATAATTAAATATATTTAGTTTTTAATAAAATAATGTGTATGTGTGCTTACGTGAAAGATAATTATTTGTGTGAACATAATTATTTTATTACAGATAAATTTCGAAAATGTGGCAACACGCCTCAGAGAATCCCCGTTTCCTATGATTTCTGTAAAAGAAGCAATAACAATGATTCGTAATTCTGTAGAAAAGGAAAGAGAAATCGAAATTATAAATGCAAATGATGCTTATGGCAGGATATTATCCGAAGACATATATTCCAATTGTGATTTACCACCATTTAGAGCTTCTATTAAAGATGGATATGCGGTATTAGCGAGCGACGGAACAGGCAGCAGAAAGGTGTTATATGGTGTTAAAGCAGGGAATATAGTAAGTTTCAAGAATAAGTGCTTATTGCAACAAGCGCTATAAGAGCTATAAGAAAAAATTTTTTTAGTCCACACTAGTCTCCCTTATACCTGGCACTTGTGTACGTGTGAATACAGGTGCACCCATTCCTGATGGTGAGCGATTTTAACTGCACATTACATTGATTTATTTACTATTAAAGTATCCACTACTATTTTTATTTCTAATCGTAGAAGCGACAGCAGTTGTACAAGTTGAGGATACAAAGTTAATATCAAAGAGTTCTGATAATATGGAGGAAAAAGAGATCGAGATAATGACTCAACCGAAAGATGGACAAGATATTAGGTATATAACTCTATTATTATTAGAATTATTAGTATTATTTTTCATATATTTTTTTTTTTTAATAAATTTTATTAAACCATATATTTAATTTTTACTCATACGTTGTTGCAGACCTATTGGTTGCGACATAAAAAAAGGAAGTTTAGTTTTAAATTTGTACACAATTATTGGTCCAGCGGAGATGGGACTTTTGGCAGCTTGTGGCTGCAAACAAGTTACAGTTACTAAACTTCCGTCTATAGGTATATTGTCTACCGGAGATGAATTACAAGAAGCTGGAGAATTTTTGAGACCGGGACATGTTTATGATAGTAATAGAATTACTCTAATTACACTATTAAAAGAAAACGGTTTCAATCCTCTGGATCTTGGAATTGCGATTGATGAGTAAGAAAATCGAAATTTGTAATGTTTTCTGCTCATCTTGGTGTAATAATTAAATTATTCAATTTGTAATTTTATTTAGACGATTTAATTTATTAAATATAATAATTATAATTGATATGTCACATTACATTAATATAATTATTATTTTATAGTGAGTCTACTATGGTGTGCAAAATCATGGAAGCTGTAAAAAAGGTAGATGTAATTGTAACAACAGGTTCTGTGTCCATGGGCGATAGAGATATGTTAAAACCTATTTTACAGACATATTTTAAAGCTACTATACATTTTGGTACTTCAGTTTTCTTTTACTTATCAAAATTTAAAGATTTCTTAGAATAAATCAAAAATATTGTTTTTTTAGGTCGTGTAAACATGAAACCGGGAAAACCGACGACATTTGCGACGTGTATGTGGAATGGCAGAAAGAAATATTTTCTTTGTTTGCCAGGAAATCCAGTATCCGCCACTGTTACCGCACGCTTATTTCTTTTACCTCTTTTAAACGAGATGCGCGGGGATTTTTCCGAACCCATCGTAATACAAGCTAAGGTTTGTGAGATTATTTTTATATTTCGCGAAACGAAAATGCATGATGTGATTATTATGTATGTATATGTTCTAGTTGATGTCATCATATAATTTGGATCCGCGTCCTGAGTACGCAAGAGTGATCTTAAAATGGAATGACAATGAAGCATTCCCGGAAGCGTACAGTACGGGAAATCAAATCAGCAGCAAGCTACTTAGTTGTAAAGGCGCAAACGCGCTTTTAATGCTACCGGGACGAACAGCGGAGAAACAAATGTTGAATAAGGGTGATCTTGTACCAGCGATGCTTATAGGTTTTAGATAATCTCTATCAAGATATCGCGAGTAAAACTAGGATCAAAAATATATGCAATATCTTATTTTTTACTATCACACATTTTATTATTATACATATAATACATATAAATATATTTTATTATGTATATATTTATTATATACATAATCATACAAATAGCATAACATAAATAAAACAATATTTTATTACATATTAAAATTATATATACATCAGATGCACTTTTGCTGTTACACTACTTTTTGTACACATACGCACACAGTACTTTAAATATGATAAACAATTTCAATATCTGTAAAATGTAATTTTTACACTATTACTTATTTTTTTCAACTTTTTTCCAGCCCGATCTGTTTTTTTATAACCCTACTACATCATTTTTTATAATCACAAAAAATATTTGTTAATGTAATAACAATTTTAATTTATATTTTTTTCTAATAGAATCTCACTTTGCAAATGTTTAATGTTGCATGATATTTTGGATCGTTGCGCCAAATAGTAGCCAATTAAAAATAGGAACAGTTTCTTTTGTCATGTGATCACTGATCAGCTGATAGCAGGGAGCGCGGCGCTGTTACTCAATATGGTCGCTCGCAGAATCACTCTTCCGCGATATCAATGGTTTATTACGCATCTTTATTCTCTAATTAATCAATCCCAGTTTGCGTATACACGACCGACATATGTTCTTCAAGAATATACAGCACTTAATTTGCGCAGAGTTGACAAATAAGTTTGCAAGGAGCATCGATATTAAGTACATACAGTGTGAGCGACGTTTGTTAGGTTAGATTACATATTTGTATACCGAGTAAATCGGGATGAATTGTTTCTACAAAAGCGTTTCGCAGACAAGAAGCCTACACACTAACTGCACGCTATTGAAAGAGACGCCATGGAACTTGAAGGGCAAGAAACACAGTTCGCAATTATGGTTAATGAGGCAAATACGTGATCCTTATGTGGAGAAGGCGAAGCAGGAAAACTACAGATGTAGAAGTGCCTTCAAGCTTCTGCAAATCAACGATAAATACAAAATTCTCAGCCCAGGTCTGACTGTGATAGATTGCGGAGCGGCACCTGGTAGCTGGACGCAAATTGCCACCAATCTGACCAATGCACACGCTAAAAATGAGGGTCCTGTTGGCAAAGTATACGCTATTGATAAACTACCGTTTTATCCTGTGGAAGGTGCAACTGTTTTGGGAAATATGGATTTTACAAAGGCAAAGACTCAGGAAACTTTGCATAAATTATTGCAAGGTAATAAGGCCGATGTTATTTTATCCGACATGGCTCCAAATGCATCCGGTATAAGAGAGATAGATCACAATAATATAATATTATTAGCGTACGCGGCTTTGAAATTTGCATTGCAAATTACTAAAGTGCACGGTGCGCTTGTTATAAAAGTTTGGGACGGCGGTAAGTCGCAAGAGTTGGAGCAGAATCTATTGAAATTTTACAATAACGTTAAAGTGGTCAAGCCTGACGCAACGAGAGATGAATCGACGGAAAAATTCTTCTTGGCTAGAGGATTTAAAGGTCTCAAGACTAGTTGATTTTTATTAGAATCCATAGGTATATATTAATTCTCTATTGTAGGACACGATGATGTGCGGATAGGTTGTATAAATAAAAGTATACAATAATTTTGATATCATACGGACAGAGCGTATGTATTTTTTTACAACTCCTTTCACTTTGTTATCTAACAGGCGGCCTTGCACAACACGACAAATGCAATAATATACATCGATATAGTACGCTATAAATAATACAATACAGTTACACAATTAATACGCATCGGGACGTTGTTGTTAACATTTACTTATATTATGCCTATATTATGCTATGTCTATATATACATTTCTCAATAATAAAACTAATATGTACACGAATCGACATCGAATAATACAGAGAGACATTACACACCACATTGAAACGCATGTAGACTTACTGGCCGCATAATGTCAAGTATTATAAAAACTTTCCGCTTCATTATCGCGTTCGTAGCGAAACACGCATTAAAGTAACAAAAGCTAATTCGAAATGTTTCGTGACTGTATCTCGATAACAACTGCTATAATGATTACAGCTTTCATATTGCGACATTACACGCAACAGGTCATAATCAAGAAGGAAAACGACTTGACAAGTTTCGATATGCAACAGGATTTAATGAGTATTGTTCGAGGAGCTTGGAAAATTATTTAATTAATGTAACTATTTAATCAATGAGGTATTCGCTATATTTTTGAAGTTTTTCGATTTTGGAGAAGAGATAGAAAGCTAAAACAATTCCAGGAATATATTAATAATAATATATATGTGTATATATATTTATATACACATATATAATTATGTAATAATTTGTAAAAGAAATGTAAATACTTATTAAGAAAATTAATTTGTAACTGACACTAAGAAATTGAATTTTTTTAATTTGTAACTACATTTTTGTCCGAATAGTTCAGCCATTGACCTAAATAATTACATTGCATGTCGATGCTTTCTCTCTTTTTTTTCTTTCTTTTCTCTCTAGTATTATTGCCATATAATACTATCTAGATAAATAAAAGTTTTATTAGGCATTCTTATTGTATCCCGTTGCTGGAAGCGTTTATTATAGCGGGATGTCGATGACGTTTCCGTTCAAGCGCATGTAAATTCGAAAGACAAAGTAAATATACGACAAAGATGATCGAAACTTGTCAACTCGGGAATAATTTCGGCGGATTCTTCGAAAAGCGAAATCGCTTTTCGAACTGTCGACGTGGAAGAACGATTGTTTAGGTCTTTAGGCCACGTCGAAAAAACTTACACTACGTTGCCGGCTACAATGTAGGTGTAATTCATGATTGATCTGCGACATGAAATAATCTAAGACGTCGAAAGACACGCTCGCTCATTATGCTCACAATTATAAACTCGCTTAATCGACTCGCTTAAAATCTGTCAAAACCGAGAAGCGAGCTTACGTCTTTCTCTCTTCGAAAAAAATCTTACAACGACGTGCATCGAATTGATTGACCGTGTACGACATTATTCCGTTACTACGCGATTCTCAAGATTTCGTACGACCGGAAATCTTGATTTTTTTTCCCCTACTCTACAATAATAACTCTAAAGATCAGTCTGCTTCGATAACGCCTCCATTAGTAGATTAGCTCGGCATATCGCTCGTGAACTCGTTAAACGCCGCTTATATATCGTTATCTCGAAAGTAGTGTTAGCACTCTGACAAGTCCAATAACGATCCATCCGCTTATATGGAGAAGAAAAATTCAGCAACATTTCAGATGAAACTTTGCATGAATTCGTGAATTCTTTCAACGCACGATATTTATTAGCAATATATTTCGTACTACAAATTTATTATACTTTTGTATGTTGCATATTTAGTATTAAATGTCATTATATGTTTTTTTTAGGTGTGTTATCTTCATATTAAAGTAATAGAATAATAACAGTTGATTCCAAATGAATAATAACAATTAATAATGTGAAATGAGCGCAAATAAAATTTTATTAAAAATTGTTATATATAAAATCATTAAAATAACATTAATAATTAAAAATATAGGGATCCAGAATATCACACACAAAATCAAATATACAACGAAAATGTGGCTCGTTATGAATTTCTAAGATTGATAAAATATGTATATATTGTATATAAAAAGTCATTTGTAAAAAAATTTAAAAATTATCTCAAGCAGTGCGTTTCTCTTCTAATCTATTTTAGCACATTTTAGTAAGACCTTATCTACGTTTGGCTGGCTTGCTTCATAAATATTAGCTTTGTCAGTGAGATTCGATATAAAATTCCAACAATTCGATTTTGTTATTCGACGTATAGTAGAGATGCGATTTTTTTCATGTAATTCAATATCTCAACATCGTTAAATGCAACGAGTTCGCAAAGAATACTCGATGCACCAAAATGCTTTTGTCTAAATGGACGATACAATTCAAGTAAAGTTTCCGTAAAAAGTTCATTAGTATAGCGAAAATTCTGTCATCGGGATTATGCAAATATCTTACGCCTTACGCCTTACACACTATTATTATTGTTTCTATTAAATTTCGTTATCGATTGCGCAGCTATTACCAAAATGCATTCTTCATATGTTGGAAGCGATGTTGCGATACAGCTATGGATTTCTATGGAAAAAGAATTTTTCCAGATTCGAGCTTAATAATAATTCAATATGACTCATAACATTCGTGTAGTACGTTTTTACTAAATCTTTTCCGTTATTAACGAGTGTAAGGTGTTCTACTGCTTTCTTCCCACACGTGAGCCTGGAAGAAACCTAGATCACTCTTTCTGAGATCGTCAAAAATCTTCCAGATAATTCGCAACACTCACGAAATACTAGATACGATTTAAGACGCAGTATCGATCTATGAAATTATCACGGAGTGCAATATTTTTCATCGACGATTCTTCTCGTCAATCGTGTTTCTTCAACGAAGTTCTAGCGATCTAAACGTCGCGACTTCGTGCGATCTTGGAATACTTCTCGAATCATTTGGCACAGTTCCAAACAGTTTACTGGACTTCAAGAAAAGGATAATTAGACGCCAATCGACGTTCTTCGCTTCTGTGCGAGCGCTCTATTGACGTTCTCGAGCGATATTTCCGCTGTAGAGGGACTCATCTTTCGCAACCGCGATGCCCGGAGGAATCGGTCACGAGGTAGCACCCGAGTGTCATCAGCCGCTTTGTCATCATCCGGAACCTGATCGATGGGATAGATGTCAGGGTCTCTGACCAGCGGCATCTTGCTCCAGAAGTCCAACAAATCCGGTCTCTGCTTCTGCCTCTCGCTCGTTGGGACATGATCAGCTTGCAATCGGTCCGGCTTCCAGCTCGGCAAATAATAGACCGGTTTCTGGCGAATGGGGACGCTGCTCTTGGTGCTGGTGCTGTCGTGAGGACCAACGTCGTCTATGGAATGATGCGAATGCTGCTTATAGCCCAGGCTGTGTATGCTGTTGGCCTCGCTGGAGGGGAATCTCACGTAACCGTCCTGTTGTGGCTGCTTCACGTAATCAGGAAACCTCACGAAGTCCTCGGACGAGCCAAGATTCATCGTCGTCTGTTTGAAATTCGCGGGGATATTTAGTTGAAAATCTTTCGAGTTTTCCTGCAGCGCGCTCTCTTTGACAGTTGATTGTTCTTTATCCATTATTCGGATCTCCGGATCTCTTATGGGATGATCATCAGGAAAATCGTATGAAAGCAATTCTGATGAAGAAGACGCAGCGATCAGCTCCTCGTTCTTCTTATCCTGGAATCTCGTCAATTGCTCGGTTCGTTTGCGTCCGTTCAGGCTGGTAAACGTCGTGCCGTGAGCTTCCTGAGAAAATATGACTTCCGGTTCGGTATTAGAACTTTTGCCAGACGGTTCCTTCGAACTCTCATCGCTGTTCTTTATAATCTTTCGAATCACAATCGGCGACTTGGTACTAGTTTGCACCTTCTCAGTGTTTACGTCCAAGAGAGTTGTTTCCAAAATGAGATCTCCGTTGATACTGACCTCACTGGAGACGTTGCTGCCCGCCTCGTCCTTGTCCTCCATGGACGAATCGTTAAAGCGAATCATGATCAGATCGCGTAACTCAAGTGTCTTCTTCTGATCCGCAGTTTGGTTCTGTTGTGGCTGATCGCGATGCAATCGTTCGACGTTTTGTGTAGGAATCGTCATGCCAGCTTCTCCATGTCTAAGGATCTCCTCGTTCTCCGGCTCCACCGAATCCTCCTCGTCCGGTAGATCTGTGCTGTACGAGTATTCCGCATCCTCCTCCTTCTCATCATCATACACGAACTCTGTTTCATGGGACTCGTTCAATTTGGAACTTTCCGATGTCGTCTCGTCGTCCGCTTGCGTCTCGTTATCCCGCTGCTCGTCCGTTGCAATTGACGGAACTTCCGTTGACTTGTTCGTAGACGGAAGCGTGGATTCCGGCACAGTGTCAACAATGACCTCCTTCGCGGTTTCGTTCGAGGTGACGTTAGACATCTGTACAGTCACGTGGCTGTCTTTCGTTTCACGTGGCTGTGTTTCGTTTTGCGTTATTGGTAAATCATCCGCTACGTTTGGCAACTTTGTAGACGGAATCAGCAAGATTAGTGTGGGCGACAGTTCGGTGAAGTTCTTTGGTTTTTCCATCATCGAAACATTTCTCGTAACTTCGCTCGCATTGAGTCTTGTCACGCTCGAAATGTTCAATGAAGTTCTCAGGTCTATCGGGATCTTGTAATCCACCACCTCTGAGAAACTAGTGTCGTTCGCCTCTTCGATGAAATCGGCTACTGGAACCACTGCGTCAGCCTTCTGATGAATTCCTACATCATCGGTATTGGAATTCCCAGCAAGAAACGTCGTTGCCTCCTCATCTAGCACCGTCTTATTCTTCATCTCGTATTTGCTCGTTACTGCGACCTCGTGCGGCCTCGTCTTCTCTTCATCATCCGGATGAGTTTCATTACGAGACGGCACTACGATTGGATCGTTCATCGAGAATGTTTCCTCGACCTTTGTCGTCGAAGGCTTAGGATTAGAGGGAATCAGGGGGATGTTAAGTTGTAATGGGCCACTTGACTTCCTTTGATCGTTCTTGTTCCCGGAGGCTTGCGGTCCACCGTACATGGCATTGAGCCGCTGCAAAAGGAAGCTGATATGCGCGTTCTCGTCAATGTTGACACTCTTCACGCACCTGCCCATAGTATCCGCGCGATAACCCTCAGCGCAGGCGGGCAACGCCGGTGCGATGAACACGCTTTTGGGTGTTATCCTTCGCAGAAGAGTGGCGGAGTCCATGCCATGTTGAAAGCTGTTCTGCGCGTCCACCAGGAGCCACGCTTGCCAGGCGAAGTCGCTTAAGGAGCCAATGTCCTGTGGTTTTCTTTTGGCGGTGGGCGCTGACGACGATGATTCAGGTACATTGGCGGGTGCCAGTTCACTGTTGCAGGTCAATCCGAGAAACGCTACGAAGATAAGAGACATTCTCCATCGAGAATGCCTTCGCCGTTGGCTCAACATCTTCTTTGCGTTCCTGCCAAAGCTTCTTCAGGAAGGGTTCCGGATATTCTCAAAGACGCGTGTCTGTGTGTTGATCTTTTGCTTGTCACCTGTTCTTCTTTGGAAGCATCGGATCAATCTGTCAACAGATAGAAAAGATAAAATTAATTATTTTGTTTGTATATAGTAAATGAGTATATTTAAGTGGCCGAGCGGAGAACTTAGCGATACGTTTACGTAACGCAAGGATGAATTAACTTCGCCGCTAGGGCTTTCACTTAAGTAGCCGCTCATCTCCCAGAGAGCAATATTAACCCAGTTTCTAATCTTAATAAACGCCACTTAGCCGATGCGTATACCGGACGCGACGTTCCCTGAGGTAATTTAGGACTGCGAGTTTCCTCAGGACTTTTTCAGAATGTTGCGCATCTGCTTCAGGCGTCTCTAAAGTGCCCCTAGTAATATTTCCATCTGTCCGCAAGCCGCATAATAAATTGATAAATTAGAGCGAATTGAGAGATAGTGTATCGCGTTTACTGCAAAGGATAATACATAAAGAAATATCTGTTATAAAAAACAGAGAAAACAAATCAACACTAAAGTAAATTTTTCTCCAAACATTCCGAGTAAATTATAATTATAGACACATGGCACGTCACGTTTAGAAAAAATAATAATAATTCATTATTCTTGTAAAATAAAAATTGCTTTTTGATTTACGAACTCTTAGGAACAAATAAAGAGATAATAAAAAATTCTTGAGATATATTTCTATGCGTCAAATTTGATGACATACGCATGTGCGTTGCACAAGTCAATTGCCGGTTTTATTAATTTAGTCGACCGCCCACAAATGTCACATATTAATCAAAAGCGATTCCTAAACGCGAAACAATTTTTTTTAAAGGGAATTTTATTTAAAGGATTTAAATTTTTTTAAAAAGAATTATATTGTTTCAAAAATTTCTTTCTAACTAAAAATCTTTCACATATAATATAAAAGAATTCTGGAAATAGAAATCTTTATTGATTTCTGAAAAATTTATTTATTATTATTTACGATTTATTATTATTTATTATTATTATTAAGTAAAAGCATTAACCATATTAGAGTTGTCATTTGCATGGTGGTTTTTTCCTTCTGTCAATTCATGTATGTATCTGTATATATTAATTCAGAATGTAGCTATCTTTATATCTCGCTTTTTCTAACTGACATAAGACTCTTGCATCGAACATAAAATCTATCATAAAATATGCTGGAGGTACTAAAGAAAAATTGGATGCAGGTTGCATCATGAGATGCATTGTTTCTCGAGTAATAGAATATATTTCGGCTTGTAATTAGGTATATACCGTTCGCATATATTCTTAAAAGGCACGCTGCAAAAGTGCGTGTCTCATATGCGTATGCGACTGAATAGTACGTTGGCGAGTGTGCGTACGCACAGCGAGGAAAAGTGAATGCACGCCGATCTGTTTTTACCGTTACGCAGGTTCGCCGGGATTATGTCTGCTTCGTGAATAAGACGTACAAATATGAGAATCGACTTCCCGATCGTTTATATGTCGTCGCCTCGCGGAATATACGCGGCCTCTTAAGGGTTCTTTTGCCTTCTATTTTCAGTAGCTATAACAGCAAAAGCAACAGCGGTGGACATTTTATGACGTTCCAAGCGAGAGAAGCCGCGAAATATATCGCATAGCTCGGTTTATGCCGCTAATTTTTATCGGGAATTATTTTAAGATAAATTTGTATGATTACGATTTGAAGAAAAAAAGAAAATACTATTTTTAATTAATAATTATCACGATGACCGCATCTCTTTTCAAAGACGATCAATCAAGCTACGTAAATTTTTGAAAATAGCAAACTGAAATAACTTTGTAAAAGTTTCTTATTAAATGTCATACTTTTTTATAAAAATTTATTTAAACCAGGCAGGACAATGTTATGTTATTGTTGAATTTTATTATTTTCTCAGAATTTTTTGCAGTTATTTCATATTTATTTAAGACGATTATATTATACAAGATTTTCTTAACCCTTTGCAATTATAATAATGTCAACAACATGTCAATGACATTTGCTGCAAAATTTGTTCTCTCATTTATGTTATTAAATGATTCGATTAATGATATAAAACAAGTATATGTTTTATGTCAATTATTTTTATCTCTTTTATTAAATTTTTCCTTTAAATGCTTTAATAAAAATAAGCAATGTTTTAATTGCCGTGTTTTTTTCATGTAATATGGAAATTTAAAAAATCATGAAAAAGAATTAATCGAATTTTTGCTAGAAAAAAGATTCTAATATTTCAAACTCACAAAATATGTATTTTAATGTGTGAGTGTAATGCAAAATTTACATAATAAATTATAGAATAATATGTATTAAATAAAAATATATAAATTGTAAAATTTTGTTTTTTAATAAATTAAAGAATTTCTTTTTCTCTCTATTTCTTTTCTATAATCGATTCATGAATACGAAAATTAATTCCCTGATCATAATTGATTGTATTAGAGTTTCTGAGTAAAAATTATATATAATTTGCATTTGAATGAATAAATTAACTATTTACATTCATCAGTTAGCAAAATATATATAAATTTGCGTCATACTCGATATGTAAAAGATAAATTAATTCCTTTTTGCTATTCCTGTCAATGGCACGATGTTTTTTTCATTTATTAAATAATATAAATAAATTAACACATAAACATGAGTAAAAAAGGCTATAAAAATTCAAATAACTTAAATATTATTACGGTGAAAAACATAGAAATATATGTGTTCTTCAGGGGATCGCAGATTCTTCTCTCAACAGTTCTTAACAAAGTAAACGACCGCATTTAATCTAGACCAATTTCTATTCTAAGAAATATACCTTTATAAATTATTTCCGGAAGGAAAAAAAATTCTAAATCACTATTCAAGCAATTTATTTCGAAAACGATTTAAGTCTAATATTGAAAAATGAGGAATTTAGACAGATGCAGATATAAATTGATGCTATGTCGATCAACGAACACAAATTTCTTCTTTTTACTTCCTCTATGAGGAGCTTGTTTTCGTGCCAATTTTTTTTTCCCAGTTTTCTATGCCTATGTGTTCCAAAACGTCAAAATATCATATTTTTTAAAAATATCTGTATGTACGTGTGTGTGTGTGTGTATGCATGTATGGAATAAATATTGTACGATCTTTAATTTCCGTAATTTTTGAGATATCGGACTAAATTTTTTAAAATGAATAAAGTATCATTAAAGGATAATTGATATTGTATTTGGTGAGAATCGGTGAAAGGATTAATTTTTTATAAAATTTTTTGAGAAATAACAGCACAGTCTAATTTTAGAAAAATTTTGAGATATCGGATTAAATTCTTTTTACATGAATATAATATTAAACGATTATTTTATTATTATTAAAGGATGATTGGTATTGAATTTGATGAAGATTGATGAAAATTCATTTTTTATAAAATTTTGATTTTTTGAGAAATGTCTGTACACGCTGCAACTTTCGCAAATTTTGAGATATCCACGAGAAAATTGAAAAGCCCGCTTGCTTTAAGGAGCTTAAGCTTTTGTGAGCAAAATAAAATGACGAGGAAGCAATGTGTTTCTAATTTTCATCTTATTTCCTTTTATAATTGAACTCAAATGACACAATTTACGAACGTGTATTCCCCGATGCAGAAGTAAAATATAATTTCCTGCGAGCAAGTCGGTTAACATTCCAAAAAAAAAATTCAACGTGTCCCAGGACTGTTGAAATTGATGCTATAAATAAAGCGACGTGTAATGACCGAGGAGATTGAATATCTTTCGCGCGCGCGAGATCATATTTATCAGGCTTTCCAATCAACGAAAGTCGATGCTAACGCATCGAGGTAAATGTCAGACCGCGACAGGAAGCGCCGTCGTCTGGCTTTTCATGCGAGTATTTCTCGCCGGCTGCCACTCGCGCAATAATTTCGCTCGGCGAATGGAAAATGCGATTTTCCGCGCACGCCACGATATTGACAATCTCGGTTGAATTAACGCGCCCATTCTCCGTGATCGCCGATATCAGTGATATCATTGCAGTAGAACAGAGTGTGCGGAGACGGTGAATATTTCAAACGTGAAACATCGATAATCGTTATCGCGAGAGGAGAGCACGCCGGAACGGAGAAAGGATTGTGTGTGATGATTTATGCGAAAGCTAACTATAAGTATATATATATATATATATATATATATATATATATATATATCTACGTGCCTCTTGAGATCGTCGTCGCGATATCGGCGCGATTCTTCTTTCGGAATGACCCTATCTCGATGCGCTCTGTAAAGCACGTGGAAGCGTCTCTATTAAGTGCTGTTAAAGGCGTAAGGGCGCTCGATTAATGTTCACGGCCGATCGCAGTAAGATCGCTAAACTAGGATACTTATCCTTTATAGCCCTATTTCACAACTATAATCGCTAAATTGGTTATTCAATGTATTTCTATGCTAATAAAAGGCATTATAATGCATACTGCGACGTGTATGAAGATATTAATATGAGCAAGATACGCGCAAGTTCTGCAAAATTATTTTTTTTTTTTTTAACAGACTTTAAAAATTGAAATAAAATAAGTAAGATTCAAAAAATAAAAATAAACAAGGTGATGAAAAAATAAATAAAGATGCATAAAATATAAAAAATATATAAGATAAATAAAATATATAAAATAAATAAAATATAAAAATATATAAAATAAATAAAATGTAAATAAATATAGAGGCGTAAAATATATTGTTCAGAAAAATGTGATCTGTCTATAAAACTTTTCCTTTAAATTTAGAATTTTTTTTTGTATAACAAGAGAGAGGGAGCTGTATATTCAAAAATTCGGGCAGAGCGAAATAAATATAGTGTGTTTTAAATTTTTCCCTGCTTGTCGGATGCGATGATTGTTCGAGGTCACCGAAAGAGAATTAACGATCGCGTATAGTGACACTTTATCGCGATCGTTGTAGCGCTTCGATCTCTTATTTTGTAAAAATATGTGTTCTATATATAAAGATCATATGAGATATGAGTATAATAATATTTGACTGCCACTCTCACCGCCAGAAAGACCATCAGATGTCGATGCGAGGTGTTTTAGAATTGGCCCCAATTATTCTTCGTCGCTGTCAAAACATTCTGACTTATTTTCTTGTTGTCTCTTTTTTTTTCAAGATTATTGCGTTGTTGAATTAATAGAAAATTAATGAGAATTTAATAATGATTTAATCAATGATTTTTCAAGAATATACGAATGGATAAATTAAACAAAATAAAAGATAAAGAGATGTAGGGAGTAAAGTATACATACACTTAAATATAATAATATAATTTATATTCTTATATATATATATATATATATATATATATATATATATATATATATAAATTGTGTCATCTAATTATAAAATAAAGTTAAATATACATCACGCATTAATTTGTGCATTGCATTCTTTGATTCTTTCTGAATACGTTTTTGTGTGAAAATTTTCGCTATTCAATTTTAAATATAGAGCGTAAAAAAAATATCGATAGCTGCCCGGATCGACGAACCAAGCTTTTTGTTAAAGCGTATTTTACGAAGTCAGGACACGAAACGAACGGTGTACGGTTCACCAATGATCATCCGTTCGTTGCAGCGAACACTTAAGAGCAGACGTTTCACTGATAGCCGATGGCGAGAGTATTTCCTATAGCGGGCATGTGCGCGAGCGATTCGTTATCCGCGTTTGTCAATGGACAGCGACTTTGATTGCCCATGTACCAACCACCGAGCGTTTCTGTATCGGAAGCTTTCTCCGATAACGTTGTCATTTTCGACGAAACGGGAGAATAGAAAGTGATACAGAGAGGAATGTTCGGAAAATCCGTTAATTACGTTCCAACCATTATTAAGAGATTATAATTAAGCGATAACGCGCGCGTGAACAACGTCCGTTAAGCTTGATTTCCTAGAGATTTATTTCATGATGTTCGGTGATGTTCGAACTGGCAAACAAGATTATTGGCGGGCAGGAAATTGATTTAATTATCCAGCCTTTATGAATTCTATTGTATTTTAAGGATATTTTGGCTGTACAATAGTGGCAAAAACTGTCAAAAGTAAAAAAAATATATTTTTTACATTTATATTGTTTGAAAAATTAAATTAATGAATCCAGATTATAAAAAAAAAAAAATTAAAGTATTACAAAATAATGTGATTTTAAACGCCTTTGTTAAAGAAAATAGTTGTAATTAAGATTTTTCTTAATTTATGACAAAAACTTTCAATCGTGAATACTCTTTGAAATCAATTGCAAGAATAAAACCCGAATAATTTGCAGAAAGAGAGAGAGAGAGAATATTTTTCTACAATTTTTAGTAAATAACTTTTAAACAAGTAAATAAATTTAAATCAAGTTTTACACAAATATTTATTAGATTTTCTTAATATATGTGAAAATTTTTATTTCGCTAGCAATATTTTTTCCTTTTTAAATACTACAATACGCGATTTTCCATAAAAATCAATACTAATTTAAATTTAAATAATTTCAAACATGGATAAATATTCCTCGTAAAATTGATTAAATCGAAGAAAATTAATTATAAATCATTTAACCGCGATATCAATATTCATATATTTGCATTTGATATAAAAATTTATATGTAAAGAACTCTATCCTGTGTCTATTATAATTGAAAAGCAAATAGTTTTTATCAAATGAAATGGAGGGAAAATCTTTAGAGTAGCAAATTGGAAACAGAATTATGTTTAACAATCAAATATACAATACATTGAAAGATATTAATCTTCAAACAAGAATCCGCAATCAGATGTTTGCCCGACTTGGCTCACGCCATTCGTATACGTATTTATATTTTGTCGAGAAGAAGAGAAAAAGAAAAAGCATCTGCATTTTCTTAATATGGTTTATTCATCGTGACGCAATCGCTCGAAGAAACTGCGTAAATGCACCATCGCATCGTGCAATGATCCAAATGCATTTCGCATTCAGGTTACTTGAAGTAAATCGCGATTGCACCGGGTGATACATATCATATGTCTGAGAATAGTTGAAAGAATATCATATGTTGTTTATTACAGCCTGATGCTCTTGTTTCTTCTGCGAATTATTGACAGAATGCAGGCATTGATTTTTAAGGCAAGTGCGTTGCATATAGTTAATATAATGCAGCTATGATAATATTATCCGGGAAAATTAACGATAGATTCCCACTGATTCGTTTTATTATTTAGTTAGAAATTGATAATAAATAAAAAAATGACTATTTAGAATCTAATGCAATGATTGATGCACACAATATTTAACATTATTAATATGACAGATTAAAATTGAAGCCTCGATGATTGAATTGATAAGCCGATTGTTCAGAAAATAAGAAGGTTCAGTTTGGAATCGTAATTTAGATTATTTTTTTGCAATATTAAAATTATTCTACCTTTCTCTTAAAATTGTTCGATCTACATTAAGGATATTTTGGCAGTAAAATAGTAACAAAAATTGTCAAAATTAAAAAAAAAAAACATTTATTACGTTTATAATGTTTGAAAAATTAAATAAATAAATCCAGATTATAAAAAAAATTAAAGTATCACAAAATGATATGTTTTTAGCGTCTTCGTAAAAAAATAGTTGTAATTAATATTTTTTCTAATTTATGACAAAAATTTTTAGTTGTGAATATCTTCTAAAATCAACTGCAAGAAACAAAAAAAAAACGAGTAAATTTGTAGAAAAAGAGAGAAAGAGAGATATTTTTCTACAATTTTTAAATAACTTCTAAACGAGTAAGTAGATCGAAATCAAGTTTTGCACAAATATTTATTTTCTCTTAATGTGCGAAAATTTTTATTTTGTTGAGAATGTTCTTTTCTTGTCAAATTTGTCAATAAATATTACAATATCCGATTTTCCAGAATCAATACTAACTTTAAACTTTAATAATTTTCAAACCGTTAAGAGAATTATTCTCAGATTTTTCACAGATATTCTAAAGAAATAATAGAAAAGTCTATTAGTAGAAATTTTTATACTTTTGTCAATGTTTTGACATATGACACATAATCATTTAATGTGTCTCTGCGTTTTAAGCTCGAATTGTCTTACTCTTTTCTCAAACTATATTGAGAAATATGCAACTGAGAAAGAAAAGGCGCTAAACTTTCGCCACCCTGTAGAGTAGAGATTTATCCTGAGACTTACTATTCTCGGTCGGTTAAAATGGTCTCGAGATGACCAATGGTGATCGCCTCTCCTTCGACTTTCGTCGCTTCTGAATTCTCTCGCTTTACTCGAATCTACGATGATTCATTGCGAGTTGACCTCTCCGTAAATAACGCGATGCTAACTCGACGAATTTAATAATACGAAATAAAATTAATTCTCTCGTGCTACCCCGAGATATAATCAAAAGGCACATGTTTACGCGCCAAATATTTTGGCGCGCAATATAAATATCGTGTGATGCAAATAATCCTTATCTTTCAAAAAAAGCAAAAATCCCGGGAAATTTTACGAACGAGAATTTTTCCAGCATTTATCTCACATTAATCCAGTTGTGATTAATAACCGAGAATATATATTTAATATAGATTTGCGATTAAAATATAACATGTAAAATATAAAATATAAAATATCACCGACTAAATAATAAATCTTTGTTGCTGGCAAAGACCAGAAATCTGTACACTTGGACGAACATAATACGGTGCAGTTAGAATGTGAGAGTAGAAGCCTTTCGAAACGACGGCTCTAAGCGCATTCCTCAGGATTGTAATCTCGGCGTTTTCTCAGGTGATTAGTAAATCCGCTTCTCTCTCTCGGTTTCTCTCCAACTAAATTCCGCTCTATCGGCAAACAGTGGACGCATTTCGAGAAAAGGTAGCCAAATATTTTGGTACGCTCATATCAGCGAGGAAATGTACGATCTATTTATAAATACACTTTTAATTGCTAGATTTCTTTCCATGATAAATTTAATTTAAATTCTTCATATAAATTTTATCTAATATTATACATATATTTTATTATCATGTATTTATCGGATTGTTTCACACATTTCGTAGTTACAATTTTATACAATTTTGTAGTTAAGCAATACTATATGCATACATGTATGATGTTTAATAGCGTTATGTAATAGCAAACTTCGATTGTTAATGAGATCGTTATTAATGAAAATTAAGGGATGTATATGTCATATGTCAAAACATTGATAAAAATATGAAAATGTGAAAATTGAAAATTTTGTAGATTGGTCTACTATTTCTTCTGAGTATCTGTGCAAAATTTGAGTACAATTCTCTTAACGATTTCTCTTAACACAAATTTGGAAATTATTTAAGTTCAAAGTTAGTATTGATTTTTATAGAAAATCGCGTAGCATTTATTGATAAATTTAACAAGGAAATAATTATGACAAATTTGATAAGGACAAAATATTGCCAACAAAATATCACATATATTAAGAAAACTCTAATAAATAATATTTGTGCAAAACTTGATTTAGATCCACTTACTCGTTTAAAAAAGTTATTTAAAAAATTGTAGAAAAATATTCTTTCTCTCTCTCTCTCTATTTCTGCAAGTTACTCGTTTTTTTTTATTTCCTGCAATTGATTTTAGGGAATATTCACGATCAAAAGTTCTTGTCATAAATTAAGAAAAATATTAATTACAATTATGTTTTTCACGAAAACGTTTGAAACCATTTTATTTTGTGATAATTCTTTTTGTAATTTATTTATTTGATTTTTCAAACAGTATAAAATAAGAAATATCTTTCTTTTTAATCTTGACGATTTTTTGCTACTATTGTACAGCTAAAATATTCTTAATCACGCTTTTTCGATATAATAATTACCATAATAATAATTTACAAACCGAGATCGTAAAATTTCGGCCTTACGTCTTTAAAAAGTCTGACTAAAAGAAGTTACCATAAAAATACAATGGCTTATATTCCGAATTTACACAAGCACATTATCTCTAAAATCCTATAAAAAAAAAAAATCTTTCCAAAAATAAATTTTCATAAATCACGAGTGAAATTCTGAAGGCGAAACTCATCTCTTCTTTCTATTTCTCTCTCTCTCTTTCTCTTTAGAACACCCTGTAGCCGAGATCCGAGCACGGAGTCGCACAGCAGGTGCATCTTTGCTAAGAATCTCCTACATCTCCGACAGCGTGCACTTTGTCTGGTCTCGTACATATCCCGGAGCTGGTGCATCTCACGGCTGAGTTTGTATTTATCTGAGGTTGAGTGCAGTTTGACCGTGGCCGTATATATTTCAAAGCGTCTCCCCGGCACCTTCGGTCGCGCCACATACGTACTTACGTACGTACGTGCGCGCGTACCTAACTCTCTCGGGCTACACCTTACTTACGTGCAGCGCGCTTCGCCGACAAGCCAGCAGCCACTTATTTCTTGCGTACTTGTTGCGCGAGTGGGCAACCGAGCCGTTTTCGCTCTTTCTCTCCGCGATTACATTTTCTCGCAACGCACTTTCGTGGAATGTCTATTAACTGCCACGTTATCTCGTATTATGTGAAACAAATATAAAGATAATTGTGTCAATTTGTATTTTTAGCATCAATGTATTATTAATTTCTTGTTCATAATATCCAGAAAAGCAGCTCTTCAAAACGCGAGCGCACGTTTCAAAATAAATATTAAATTTGAAAAAATCTGTAAATTATCTATAAATCATCTAAAAGTTATCTATTTTAATAATAAATTATTATACGACGCACAAATAATATATCAAGTAGATTAAGTGTTCGAGCAATATTTCAATCAATTATTACAATTATTTATTATTCCAAATGAATAAATTAATACATAATTGTATATTTATAAGAAAATAAAGTGAATTCTTAATGCGTAACATTTTACGACTTTATTTAAATGGGCTCTGTTAAACGCTGCCTTATGAGAGCGACAACGTAATAAAAAACGAGTCATTTGCTGGATCAATCGAATAAATTATCGGAGCTCGCTCCGTTAATGCAATAGATAGATAAATAAAAACTAGATGTGCATGTTTATTCAATTTGTTATACGAAAATATCGCTTTACCAATTGACATATGCAAAGCTTTCTCACTTTTATTACACGGACCATTAATTGCTATTATACGACGTTGGCGACATGTCAAACAGGATAAATGCCAGAGCAACTGAATCAATTATTTAATCTGTCCAAAAAAAAAAAAAAAAAAAAAAAAGATTAAAGATTATGTATTTATTCAGTTGCGAGATAATACTTCTTGGAAGTCCGGACATGTAAAACTCGTCTACAGCAGACCGCACGAGTGTCCTTTTTTTTTTTTTTTCCACGAATCCAAAATTTCGTCACATCACGGCGAAGGTTGACGGGCTTGTCAGTGACGGGATGTCGTATCCTATATCGGCATACATTGGCCGGTAATTGGCGCGCGATGAAATTAAATATGAAATTAGGTCTGATCCTGTTAATATTTTTAAAGCGAAGGCGATACCGTAATTTACCGCCCGAGACGGTCTCTCGATTGATCCGAATTGCTGGGCTTTTAAGTAACAAGACGCGAGAGCAACTTCCTTTGCAGCATCTTGTTCGCTGCGACGAGCAGATGTGACACACTTCTGGTCGATACTTGGCCTCGAATGACACGACTGTCCGGGAACAATGAGCGCTTATCGATTTAACGAGGATCATCGATAATCATGATACAGGTAATTGAAATTAAAGGATTGAAGATTCGTGTTTTGCTGCGGCTAAGAATGTTTTTTTGACTGGACAATAGTAGCAAAAAACTGTCAAAATTAAAAAAATAAAATTATTTTTTATACTGTTTGAAAAATTAAATAAATAAATCCGGATTATTAAAAAAAATTAAAGTATTACAAAATAATATATATAATTTTATGCATTATATATAATTTTTATTTAATACATTATATATTTAATATATTTTATTTAATATATTATATATAATTTTTAACGTCTTGGTAAAAGAAAATACGTGTAATTAATATTTTATTAAAATAATTAATATTTTAGTTTTGTACAAATATTTATTAGAATTTTCTTAATATATGTATGTGAAAATTTTTATTTTGTTGGCAATGTTTTTTCCTTGTCAAATTTGTCAATAAGTGCTACAATTTGCGATTTTTCATAAGAATCAATCCTAACTTTAAATTTAATTTTTAAGCCTTAAAAAAATTGTTCAGGTTTTGCACAGTTATTCAGAAAAAAATAGTAGAACAATCTACGAAATTTCATGCTTACAAGAATTTTCATGCATTAAAGATGTATGTGTCATATGCCAAAACATTGACATATGACACATACATCTTTAATGCCCGATTAGGATTCAATAGTTATATTCAAATAATAATCAATCATCTTTTAATACTCATAAATAAAGAAAAGAATATATTAGAAGTGGTTAAGAAATTTTACTGCTCGAGTTATTAGCAAGAATTATCTATTATTTAAATAAGTGGTTAAAGATTTAAATAAGAATTAATATAATTTTGATGAGATTATTTTAACGCTGATTATTTTAATATAATAAATTTTATTATATAAAAAAATGGATAAAATCTTCAAATATTATAAGGTATAAGCACAATTTTTGAATCATCTGAAATTTCTCTCTCTGTATTTTTCCTCAATGACTGACCAACGAAAGTTTCTTGTATCATGCATGCCTTAAGGCGTTACATTATTATTTCATCGCAAGGTCAGAGGCGTTTTATCAAGGAATGACTAAATCGCCGACCACTTGTAATACTAAATTTTTTCAATATGTACGTCACTTTTGTTTGGAAATTATGGACACTGTCATGCCAGAATTGAGGCGCGATGCAATTTTTTTTTTTTTCCCCCATTATTATCTTGTCCTTTTTTGTACTCGAATCGAAAAAAACAAAGTTGGCTCTGCGCCTGAGATGTGGAGCGCTTTTTCCGGCACACTTCCTGTTTATCTCTCACACATACACATCATTTTATCTGTAATAATTTATTTCTCGTTGACCTTTGTTTAGGCTATCACGACGAAACTTCGAGGTCATCGTCCTAGTGTCTCGCGCACATGTGTTACACACACACAAACACGAGAGATTATAATTTTTGTAGAATTAATACATTATTAGAGTTATCATATGTAATTATTAATTAGCTAAAATTATCATTAATTAGCTGAAAAAAAGTTACAGAGAAAAAAAAAGAAAATTCCATTTTTATTTTACATCATTTATTATTTCATATCATTTATATTATTTATTAAAATGGCGAAAAAATTTTTCTATGCCATTTTGTTTACCTTCCCTTTTCCATTTATATTTTCAACATCTCGTTTTTCAAAAACGCGTTATTTAATTATTTAATTATTACAGGAAATCATCTCCTTTCGTTCTCCCTCTCTTTATTTACGCTTTTATCTCGTTTACATTTTACTTAATTTTTTTTATATAGTGTTCTCTCTCTCTCTCTCTCTCTCTTTTGTGCGTATTACATAGTATCATTCATACACATACACGGACAAAGCCGTACGCGTACGGGCTTCGTTTTCCTCTCCCGCTTCGCCGCCGACGCCGCGGGCGGGCCGCGCGTTTCTGTCACGCAGGAAAAAGCACCGAGCGGCCGGAGTCTCCGCTCCGAGAGATTCAGCGGGGTCAATGAATCTGATCTGAAAAGCGGCGTGTACACTCGCGGTGGCTGAGCTCGTGGGAGCCGCAGCTGACCGTGGGCAACTATACAGCCCGCGAACTCGAGGCCTCCACTCCTGCCGGAGGCGGCGACGACGACGGCGACGGCGGCTTCTGCTTCCTCTTCTTATTCTTCTTCGCTTATTCTTATTTTTCCCGCTGCCGATGCACCGCGATGGAATCATATACTCGCGAGGTCCTTTCGTACGCTCGAGAAAAATTTCCAAAGAGAAATAAAAGTTTTCTTTTTTTTTTTTTTAATATAATAAATAATAAATATTTCATATACTGGGAAAAGTGGAGCCGTTAAAATGATTTCAATGAAAAATAAGAATGATATTTATAGTAGAAAAATAAATAGAATGAAAAAAGTATTTTGATATGGTAGTAGATATGTTTTTATATACAAGGTGTCGGAGAAATAAATTGACAAACTTTAGGTGGTCATAAAAAAACAGCAAATAAGTCAACTTTTTGCCAATAGACTCGTCCGTGACATATCGCGGGCACGCAATGACTGCGAAGGTCCGCGACGGGAATTCCAGTACATGATGCTTGCAACACGTCTGGCTGTCGTCCAAGGAGGTTGAAAGACACGGAGTGTCGGTAATAATCGTCACGGCTAAAAGTTCGTCCGGATCGTAAGAATTAAGGCTTTGGCGCGCCGCCAGATTCGCTACCACGCACAGGACACACTCCCCTCCGATGTCTGTTAATCGTAGACACCTGCTGCCGAGACTGAGTTATGAGTCTGGACCGCGCGCGTTGGATATCGCGCGGCTTCTTCTTTCGATGCAGAAAACAAAACGAGTCACCGGCTTTCTCCTCTTCACTTGCGGTTACCGATATAAGAATGTACTCGTAAAATATTCTGCCCATTTATATTTCACAAAGATTTTTTTTTTTTTCAAGAAAATCCGATAAAGAATGTAATCAACAATTATTATATCCAAGAGGGAATTTATTAATAAAATCAATTTGTTTATGTTTTATTTTCTCTTTTCTTTTACAAGCAAGTAAGCTACGAATTTCTCTCTCTGTGAAAAAAAAAAACGATATTTGACATTATTTATATATAGAAGAAATCAGCTGTTTGGTTTATTAACACAAAAGAGATGATATATTTCTGTTTGTTCTCGACGTTAAATTTCACAGACGGCGAAGATATTAAATCGGGACGTCGCTGATGTGTACGAGGCGTTCTTTACAACGTTGTCGATGCTGTGAAGATGTATTTATATGACGCGCGAGCGTTCGTTGAAAATACACGTGCGGAAAGAAAAAGCGCACCGAAATTTATTGTGACGTCTCGACATCGTTATATCTCTTGTTCGCCGCTAACATATAAGATGAGATCGGATTCGCGTTTAATGTCAGCCTCCAAGCACCGAGCTCTTTCATGCTCGCTATCGGGACTTTTAAAATTACGAGGGACGTTATCATTATAATGAATCTAGACGAGCTCGCACAGAGAGAGAGAGAGAGAGAGAGAGAGAGAGAGTTCATAATACGTGGATGTATTATTTATATGTATAATAATTTCTTCTTTGATTTTTAACATTCAGAATAAATTTAAGAATATTTTGTCTGTAAATAATAGTAGAAAACTGTCAAAATTAAAAAAATTTTTAACGCTCAGACTAAATTTAAGGACGTTTTGCCTGTAAATAACAGTAGAAAACTGTCAAAATTAAAAAAAAAAAAAAATAATATATTTCTTACGTTTATACTGTTTGAAAAATTAAATAAATAAATTATAAACATTTTTGTAAAAAAATAATTGCAATTAATATTTTTTCTAATTTATGACAAAAAGTTTTGATCGTGAATATTCCCTGAAGTTAACTGCAAGAAATAAAAAAAAAATGAATAATTTGCAGAAAGAGAGAAATATTTTTCTACAATTTTTAGTAAATAATTTTTAAACAAGTAAGTCAAATTTTGTACAAATATTTATTGCAGTCTTCTTAATATATGTGAAAATTTTTATTTTGTTGGCAATGTTATTTCCTGTCAAATTTGTTTTTCTTGTCAAATTTGTCAATAAGTAATTTATCCATAAGAATTAATCCTGACTTTAAATTTAAATAATTTCCAAGCCCTAAAAGAATTATATTGTGTTTTGCACAGATACTTACTTAAGAAATAGTAGAACGGTCTATGAAATTTTCATAGTCTTCTGTCAATGTTTTGACATATGACACATACATTCTTAAATTATTGTATGACTCCCAAGACATGTAATTTCTTTAACACGGAAGAATTAAACATTTTTTCAAGAATTTCTGTAAATTCCATAGATCTTTATAAATGACATTGCGAATTGAAGGACCCTCTATCCATCTATCATCTCGAAATGATAAAATGTGATATTAGCATTTTGTTAAGGTATGTAAGTGAGATTTATAAGACATTACATCATCTTCAAGGCTGCAAATATATGCATCTTCCCCAGATAACTGAATATTGTTGAAAACACGAGGTCTCACCGCCAATCTCTCATGTACAACCTTCTCCATTCCCGGGTCAGCAATTCCCTTTCACGTTTAAAGGTGAAAACTCATATCTTCCTATTTAATAATATTTTCAGGATAATATCGACATTCTACTACACTCTTCACAATGACAGAAGTGAATATTCTCCAGCGCAACTTATTATTGGCTAAAAAGCATATTGCAATATAATGATTTCAAGTATTAATATTAGAAAAAGATTAATCAACTTCTTCCTATATCATGCTGTCATATTAATACTTTTATATGAAGAACGACGCATGTTTTACGACGCGTCTGCCGCCGTCGGCGCCTCCTGCAAGGTTTAACGTTATTCCATGTTATTATCTCCATCTTGGAGAATGCATTACGGAGACGTTCTCGCTGACAGGAAACAATACGAGCCGCCGGCAGATAAGGCTTATTCACCTTGTCCCCACACACTTGTTGCCCTTCCTAATCGAGAAAATGCGTTTGCTTTCTATCGGAAGTGAAAAAGTGAAGAGGAACAAAGGCGTCTCGTAAAACCGCAATCTTAATAAACATTCTAATTAATTATGCTAATTCGCAAAGTCGGATGTACTTGTATGTCAAGTTTGTATCGATGCCGACAGAGAAGCGAAAGCAAAAAAAGACAATAAATTAAATCTTCCACTTTTATATTCCTATCTGGGACATCGTGTATGAAACAATATCCGTTAGAGGATGATAAAAAAAATATGATAATGATGCCAGTTATACAATAATAAATTCACACTTTCTTGAATTATTTCATCTTTTTGGCGCTGAAAAATCCAAATCGGATATATTTATTGCTATTGCAATTTATATCGGCAATTGATTGACTTTTGAAAAATTAAATACACGACGTTTGCACTTCTTTTTTTTTTTCAGGAAATCAATCATTATGATATAAAAAAATAAAATTGTATCTAGAACTGCATTAGATGCACGTTGCATCATGATGATCGTGCTGAGAATAATTATGCGATGACATTTAATAGATTGCTAAATTTGCATGCGCGGCAAAAAATCGAGAACGACAGACCGCAAGAATTCATTAAATAAATCATATTAATTAAGTATATTAATTAAATCATTAATTAAATATATTAATTAAATATATTTTAGTTTAGATGCAGGCTAGTTTAGACGGATTAACACAATATGATATAATTATAAAAAATATAATTATGAAAAAATGAATATATAATATTAAAGAAGATGTATTTATTATGATTTTAACGATCTTTTTTGTAAATTACTGATTCTCCATTTTCTTTCTTATTCAGTTTACACGAAACACCATGACGTGGGATTTCTAAAAAGGCCGCGTACAAGAAGCGCTTAACGCGCTTACCTTTTCTATTGCTTCCTTTTATTGAGGTAGACAAACAGGCAACTATTCCACTTGATCCGCCTCCCTGTTTTCGTGCGAACCTGTCATAACGGATATTTGCCCGCTGTTTTGCCGCAAAGGAGACTCGCGCTTAATCCCTCATCGGAGTCAGCGTGCTTTATTATGTGTGGCCCCATGAAAAACATATTCTTGTAAGAGGGTAAAAACCGTTCGTTTCGTTGAACGGCCAGAGCCGTAGAAAATGACGCGTGTTTGGAATCCTCCGTGGGGAGAAACCCGGCTTCTATATTCTTTTTTTGTCCCAACCAAACGCTCTGTTTAAAAACGTGACTCGGACCGGATTTCTAAATCCGTTCAACAACCGACTATATTTAGAATCAAATGTCTTTTTCTCAGCATGGTATATGAATCGCAGCACGGTCTTTTTCTTCCTGCCTTTCTGACAGGGTCCTCATCTTATGCGGCTTTATCTCGACGCGTGTTCGAAGCCACTGAGAAGATAGAGAAGCAAAAGTAGATGCGGCGGCTTAAAAAAATGTTGGGCCCGTGGAGTGTCTCGTGAAGTGGTTTTTTTTAAATCTTAATTACATTCCGCCGAAAAGATTATCGTTTATTTGAATGATCCTGTCGAGGTTGTGCTTTTCTGTCTCAAAAAATTAAAAGGATTATTGAAGGTTTCATCTTTGTACGTATTTTAAAGATAGTTGAAGTGGATGTAAAATAAATATTGATTCAATTGTTTATTAACTAAGAAATTTAAGAAGTTTTCCATCATTTTCAGATAATTGAAATAGAAGAGAAATGTTTTTTATGATCTTTTTCTTGTGATACAAATTTGGAAAATTTTTGTCTTCTTGTTAAAAAATATGCCGGTTCAAATTTTTATGCTAAATAATTAACACATTCATGTGTTAATTTAACATATTATATTAATTGAATTCAAATGTTAAATTATTAAAAAAAAATGTGAAAATATAAAAATAACACAATGTGCATTTATTAATTTTACACTTTTTACAATTTTAATTTTAGATATATTCCGTATTATTAGTGACAGGATTTATCTGTTAAAATTTACAGAAAAAAATGTTGATTTTATTCTATAATATGGATGTCATAGGAATGAGAGTACAAATACATCAATAACACTTTTCCAAATTAATTTTCTTATTAAAAAGATGTTGATTTTGCATAAAATTGATTTCAAATTAATTTGCATTTATTCTGTATTAAAATATTAACATAATATTAATGTCACTATTTGACATATCCATTTAACATATAACTATTTATTATTTTATTATTTTATTTTAT
The DNA here is from genome assembly GCF_021464435.1 of Cataglyphis hispanica. Classification (NCBI taxonomy): domain Eukaryota; kingdom Metazoa; phylum Arthropoda; class Insecta; order Hymenoptera; family Formicidae; genus Cataglyphis; species Cataglyphis hispanica. The sequence continues at coordinate 3,918,589 of NC_065975.1, forward strand.
TTTATTTTTTATTTTATTTTATTTATTATTTTATTTTTATTATTATGATATATCATTCATTATTATATTAAGCTAATACAAAAATTTGTGTAGATCGTTTGGGACATCTGATGTTAATTCTGTTAAATTTCTGTTAAATTTAATATAAATTTTTCAATTGTTTAGAAAAATCGGTTAGTATAATACTGTCATTTTTAAGGATGTATGTGACATATATCGAAATTCTAACAAAAGCATTAAAATTTCATAAATTGTTCTACTATTTCTTTTGAATATTGGTGCAAAAACTAAGCACAATTCTCTTAACGGTTTGGAAGTTATTTAAATTTGAAGTTACTATTGATTCTTATGAAAAATCACCTATTGTTATTGACAAATTTGACAAAGAAAAAATATTACCAATGAAATAAAAATTTTCACATATATTAAGGAAATTCTAATAAATATTTGTGCAAAACTTGATTGAGATCCACTAATTCGTTTAAAAGTTATTTATTAAAAATTGTAGAAAAATATTATCTGTCTCTTTTTCTCTTTCTGCAAATCATTCGTTTTTCATTGTTTTTTGCAGTTGATTTCAGAGGATATTCACGATCAAAAGTTTTTGCCATAAATTAGGAAAAATATTAATTACAACTATTTCCTTTTACCAAGACGTCAAAATCCATATTATTTTGTGATGCTTTAATTTTTTTCATAATCCGAATTTATTTTTTTAATTCTTCAAACAGTATAAACGTAAGAAACATGTTTTCTTTTTAATTTCGACAATCTTTTGCAACTATTGTACGTCCAGAACATCCTTAATAACAATTTCTACCGTCTATGGGAAACGAATAAACTTTTCTCACTCCACAATTGAACAATATCTCGATTATTCCGCGAGTGGTAGAGATCTCGCGGTAGGTATTCAGATTATGCAAGCTCTGAAACAAGTGATCGGGCGAGCAATGAAGACAAAGAAGTTCAAGGCAAATTGAAAGTAGAAAAGAGACTCCGTTACTATGCCGACTCTCGGAGCAATGAATTGCATTTGAATATATATTGGAGCGCCTTACATATACATAATATCGGCGCGATTCCGTAGAAAAACGACATCGAGCCGTATCGCCTGTAATCACGCGGCTATTACGAAACGAGACTATCGCACAACAAAGAGAGCAATGAATGAATAATTAATCGCAATTAATCATTTATCTCTCATTTGATGCGTAAAAAAAAATCCATGTTGCTCCTTTAACGTCGTAAGTTAGTGTTGTGCAAACAGCTCTGCGTGCTCCACGAAACATTGACCCACAAGTCGGCTTTCCAGGCCGGGTCTTAGAAACGAGAGATGAATATACCGAAGACTGCACTTTCTCCCGAAAGCCGACAAAAACATTCTTGCCTGTTGAGCTGTGAACCTGCCCTCTCGAAAGAATCCACCCTCGTGGCGGTATCGAGCGATTACGAGCGTCAGGTCTGCGTGTATACACGCCGCTTAAGAATTTTACACGTACCATAACTCCTCGTAAAGAATCGCTGAAATTCTTCGGCGAAGTGAAGGTTTCCTTCCAAGTGAGCATGTTCCCGTTTTATCGCAAATAATGCATTCTATTGCACCGGCCTCTGCGTCGCCATTGGGTTATGTAGAAAAATAGTCTCAAGTTTTTCTTTTTTTTTTTCTTATCTGTGCTCTCTTGGTGTATTGGAAAGTTGAAATATTTCTTTAAATATTCAGAATGTTGAATATATATTTTGAGCGATTTTTTCTGCTAATCTTCGTTCTAATGCGATCGAGATAAATAAGCAAGTAGAATAAAAATAATAAATATAATAAAGATACAAAGAAATAAAAATTAGAAAATAAAAATTATAAGCTATCAAAAATAAAAATATTTTATTTAACGAATTTATTTCTTTACGTATTATAATACGATAGAATCTTTTTGCAACAACAATTTTTAGTGTAATTTAATAGACCTTTATTTTTATTTGGAAGTTAATATACACTCTCTCATCAAGATATTTAAGAATGCATTAAAGATTGCATTAAAAAAAAAAATAATAATAATATATATTAAAATCATCTTCAATTTCTGCAAAATATAATGAGTATCTTTAAATTCATTTATATGATTTACAGGGTGTTTCAAAATTAGACCGACAAACTTTAGGCGATTATAAAGAACATCAAAACAAGCCAATAAATCCGTGGATGCAAATCAGCTGTTTTGGTATTAGAAAATCAAAGGAATTTTGATAAGAGGATTTTGATGAAACTTTACAGACATGTAAGGGGAGTAAATAGATGAATTTAGAAATTCCCCGTTGCGACCTAAAAATGATTCCAAGGGATGAACTCACCCTTTATATGTAGAGCGGTTTTTTGATTTTTGATATATCTCGAAAATTATTTGAGATATCAAAAAATGTTTAACACTCTTACATTCTTATTATTTATATTATTTAAAGTTTCATGTAAGAGCACGTCTATTTAATGAAATTAATAAAATTTTGAAAAAATAATTTCTTTCAAAAATTTTTGCCATTGTTAAACTTTAATTCCGAAATGTCAAAACGATTCATTTGCAGACACCGAGTTTATTGACAAAATTGGCTTGTTTTCATAATTTTTATAACCATCTTAAGTTTCTCGATATAATTCTGGGACACCCTGTAAATATATCTAACTCGAAAGCTCGAGATTACAAAGTACTCTACGAGAAATATGCGATTATTTCATAATCAAGAAAGATTAATAGATCGTCGCGGTTTTTTGATTTTTGATATATCTCGAAAATTATTTGAGATATCAAAAAATGTTTAACACTCTTACATTCTTATTCTTTATATTATTTAAAGTTTCATGTAAGAGCACGTCTATTTAATGAAATTAATAAAATTTTGAAAAAATAATTTCTTTCAAAAATTTTTGCCATTGTTAAACTTTAATTCCGAAATGTCAAAACGATTCATTTGCAGACACCGAGTTTATTGACAAAATTGGCTTGTTTTCATAATTTTTATAACCATCTTAAGTTTCTCGATATAATTCTGAGACACTCTGTAAATATATCTAACTCGAAAGCTCGAGATTACAAAGTACTCTACGAGAAATATGCGATTATTTCATAATCAAGAAAGATTAATAGATCGTCGCGCTCGCGGCCAATTAGATAAATGGCGTAATACATTCGCGAGCACGCTCCACGCGTCGGATGGAAAATAGCAGACGAAGTCGGGATAGCGAGTTGTGATATAATGTAAACGAATCGTAGCGTTATTTAATGGCAATTTCGTTGTCATCGGTGAACACGCGAGAGAACCTTGAGGCCAACTGTCTCACTCGCTTTGATAGCATCAGCAGAGTTTCGTATAAACTAATTAATCGGCGCGCATCGTGTTGGCCGTCATAAAATAACATCGTGCATTATCTTCTCGCCCGACTTTATCTCGCGAATTATGTTTCCGTGAATCGTGGCGCCTGTAATCGCTCGAGACAGAGAGAGAAATGATCCTCTCGTCCCGGATTATATTCGCGATAAATTACGACGATCCCTGACGTGTAATTCGGGCGATGGTGGAAGAAAACGAGCGAGAGGCAGGGAGCAATATTTCGAGTTTAACATATTCCGACTCCCGATATTATGGCTCGTCCCGTAGAAAAAGACCGGCGAGTGTGTGTGAGATAATAAAAATAATGACGACGAAAATTTAAATGGGCAAGCGGTGATAATAAAATCGCGTAAATCCCGCTTGGCGACGCGCGTGATCTTGACGCGCGGCGAAACGATCGGTACTTTAAAAGAGCGCGATAAAATGCACAGGAAACTGGTTCGGCAAATCGTCCACTTCCGATATTTCGCCGCGGCCAATTGCGTGACGAATATTACGTAGCTCCCGCCGGTTGTTGCTCGTTACTGAAAATAAGAAAAACCGCCGACCACAATGCCGTAACGTGAAATGTCTACTGTATATAAGCCGGCGAGTGCCTGCAACGTCGCCCTAATTATATATGCGCGACATGTCGCAACGTATTTGTATTTCCATTTTTCATCTATATACATATATAGATATTCGCGCGAGAATCGCGCACGCGAGTTGACACATTAAAATGTTTTTCTTTTTCTTTTCTTTTCTTTTCGTCTCTTTCGACGTTATCTCATTCCGTCATTTACAATCTGACGGGAAAAAGGAACACCTTCTAAGCGCGTAAATGTTACAATGACAAGCGGTTTTCGATAAACTGCGACACATTCTTGCAAGATTGTAAGTTCGAAATGAATAATTATGCTGAGAAAAATGCAAGTAGCAAGAACAAAGAGCTTTTTAATTTATTAGCTCAGTTTAATATATATTTAATATATAAGCAATTAAAATACCTCTCATCACAATTGCCATGAAATATGTGAATATCATAAATAAAATAAGTTTAAGGTAATTTTATTTTAAAATAGTATCTAATATCCAAACACAAATAATAAAAAAAAGATGTCCCGACGAATTATATTTTAAAAATATATGTGGAGATAGACATAAAGAAAGAAGATAAAAATTGTGTATTTTAGAAACTTGCATATTGCTTTTTCATCATTTCATTTTGCTCACAAAGCTTAAGATAAGATCCTTAAAATAAGTGGATTTTCAATTTTTGCTTTCTCATAGAGGAAGATATCTCAAAACTTACGAAAGTTATAGCGTGTACAGTTCTCTCAAAAAATTTAAAATTTTATATAAAATAAGCCCTTTCACCCACCCTCCAATTTCAATACGAACCATTCTTTAATGATACTCTAATTATGTAAAAAAAATTAATATTTAAAATTAACCCAATATTTAAAAATTTGCAAAAATTGAAGTGTGTACAAACATTTCTCAAAAAATTCAAAATTTTATAAAAAATGAACTCTTTCACCGATCTTCATCACCAAATTCAATACCAAGTATCCTTTAACAATATTTTAATTAAATAAAAAAATTTAACCAGATATCTAAAAATTAAGCATAGACATTATTGAAAAAAATTCAAAATTTTATAAAAAATAAATTATTTTACCGTTCATTCTTTTTAAATTCAATACCAACCATCTTTTAATGATACTTTATTTATTTAAAAAAATTTAGCCTGAAATTTTTAAAATTGCAGAAGTTAGAGAGTTACATAATGTGCATACACACATATATACGGATATTAAAAAAAAAAAAAAAAATATAATTTTTCAACATTTTGGAACATTCTAAACACATTGGCATAGAAAAAAAAAATTTTGTTCTCAGGAAAACAAAGCTTCCTTTGCGAGAAAGCAGAAAACTTTCAATTTCTAATTAATTCTGTATGATCTTATGATTTTTATCTTATGATTTAAATTAATAAAAATCATTAATTTTATGGAGGATATTTTTTTGTTCCCAGAATGAATAAAGTTGCCAAGACAAATCTGATGCTGCCTGGAAAGCATACTCAACTCCACTAGATTCAAGCGAGGAGAAAAATCGTTTTAGTTTCCGATAACAAATATTGCTTTGCTCACGCCTATCACCGAACGGCAGAATAAAAGCCGAGACAGTCCAGGAGTTAGCGCAGAGCTGGTGGCTTAGCTAATGCCAACTACCGCAAACTGGAATCGATGAAAAATCAGTGCAAGTTTCCTCAGACACGCTCTGATAGACCTCGACGCTCGCAAGTCTCTCGCAATTCGACGGCGACTCGCGCCTCGGCTCTATTGCAGGGGCGCTTTCTTTTGCTACGAGAACGACACAGACGAAGGTAACAATTCATGCGAGATAATTATACCGGCGAGTTCGCATACTCGACCGATCAAATTGGAAGGCGATAATAAGAGCGCGCCGCGCGCGCGATCGGTATCGCTTCGCGATTTTCAAATAGTTTCCCACTCGAATTCCTCAAATTCCCGACTGCTAGAGAGATTATTCCAAGCTGATGATAAAATAATGCGATATTTCGATATTAAATAAGATTTAAAAAATACATATAAAGTTTCTTATCTCTTTAATAAAAATTCATATAGGTACATATAAAAAATAATTTCCCCTTAAAATTATTTTAGTTTGTTTAAAAATTATAAAACTTTAAATTATTAAAAGTATTAAAATTTAATGATATAATAACATATAAATAACATTTTCAATGTATAAAGTTTCTTATCTTTTTAATAAAAATATAAAAATAATTTTCTCTTAAAATTATTTTATTTAGTTTAAAAATTATCAAATTTTAAGTTATTAAAAATATTAAAATTTAATGTTATAATAACATATAAATAACATTTTCAAAGTATAAAATTTCTTACCTTTTAATAAAAATATAAAAATAATTTCTTCTTAAAATTATTTTATTTAGTTTAAAAATTATCAAATTTTAAATTATTAAAAATATTAAAATTTAATGATATAATAACATATAAATAACATTTTCAATGTATAAAGTTTCTTACCTTTTTAATAAAAATATAAAAAATAATTTCTTCTTAAAATTATTTTATTTAGTTTAAAAATTATAAAATTTTAAGTTATTAAAAATATTTAAATTTAATGATATAATAACATATAAATAACATTTTCAAAGTATAAAATTTCTTACCTTTTAATAAAAATATAAAAATAATTTCTTCTTAAAATTATTTTATTTAATTTAAAATTATCAAATTTTAAATTATTAAAAATATTAAAATTTAATGTTATAATAACATATAAATAACATTTTCAAAGTATAAAATTTCTTACCTTTTAATAAAAATATAAAAATAATTTCTTCTTAAAATTATTTTATTTAGTTTAAAATTATCAAATTTTAAATTATTAAAAATATTAAAATTTAATGTTATAATAACATATAAATAACATTTTTAAAATATAAAGTTTCTTAATAAAAATTCATATACATATATAAAATAATTTCTTTTTAAAATTATTAGCAATCTCACAATCAGTTTAACGAGTGCAAAACAATCGGTAATAAAGCCAGGAGAAAAATTGATTTAATTTGTTATCGCAAAAGACATTATTCGAGCCCGTGGCGAAGGCAATTTCTGATTTGAGACAAGATTTGCATAATTTTATTATAGGTTCTGATTATCCATACTAATCAGATCGCGAACTATAATTATAACTCCATGCAATCTAATCTACGTATAATTTCATATCCTTTTATTTTTAGATTTTTCATTATAATTTCAATTAAAATATTCATCTACCAATCTCTATCTAATTTCGCTGCATGTCTAGAATTTATCATCGAAAAACTCGTTTCTATTTCCGTCTTCTTTCTGTCGCGTGAACTACGATGAGAACGCAAGATCGTTTCCGAGATCTTCTCTACTCTCCTGTAAATGACGGCACTGTGAAATGTTGTTGCAAGTTTCAAAGAAAATTTTCTTTCTTGCATCTAAAGATTGCGTGTACGGTCGCCTTGTTTCCCGCTGCCTCCCCCACCCCCTTTCTCCTCCCTCCTCCCCGGATCATTAAAGAACGAGGCGCGATTATGATGCTGCTATCCTAGAAGAGCCGCGTTCTCAGCGAAGCTGCAGATACATTGCGCGACGTCGGTGTGAAAAGTCGCAGTCGTGTTTGATAGAGATCTACGAGCCACGGGCACTCGCTCGGGTATTTTTAAGGCATTTCTGGCATCCATGAACATTTTCGCCGCGACATATGGCGCGAGCCATCATCGCGAATCTGGTCGCGTGCCGGGCCTACCTCAATGCTCGGAGGTATCTCGCGTTTTTTGCTGGATCCATCCTGCCAGCTACTTGAAGAAAAAACGACCGAATTGCGTGATCGCATCATCATTGACAAACGTCATTGATTAATACGTATTTAAGGATGTTTTGGTTGTACGATAGTAGCAAAAGACTGTCAAAATTTAAGAAACAAAACATTTCTTACTATTTTATTATTATTATTATTATTATTATTATTATTATTATTATTATTATTATTATTATTATTACTATTTTATTATTATTATTATTATTATTATTACTATTTTATTATTATTATTATTATTTTATATTGTTTGAAAAATAAAATAAATAAATCTGAATTATAAAAAGAATTAAAGTATCACAAAATAATATAATTTTTAATATCTTCGTTAAAAAAAAAAATAGGTGCAATTATTTCTCCTAGTTTATGATAAAAACTTTTTATCGCAAATATACCTTCTGAGATTGACTGCAAGAGACAAGAAAAAACGAGTAATTTGCAAAAAGAGAGAGATAATATTTTTACTTCAATTTTTAGAGCATAATTTTTCAAGCAAGTGGATCTAAATTAAGTTTTGCATAAATATTAGTTTTTCTAATATATGTGAAAATTTTTATTTTCTTGACAATGTTCTTTTCCTTGTCAAATTTGTCAATAAGCGCTACAATACACAACTTTCCATAAGAATTAATACTAACTTTGGAGCTTGAATAATTTCCAAACCGTGTTAAAAGAGAATTGTCAGGTTTTGCTCAGATACTCAAAAGAAATAGTAGAACGGTCTGCGAAATTTCCATGCTTCTGTCAAAATTTTGACAGGTATGACATCATACATCCTTAAATGTGTAATCTTTTACGCATATGATTTGGAAGAATAATTTTGTAATTGTCTCTTTAGATTTGAAAAACATGTAAAGTAAGCTTCTGATTTTATTTGACGACTTGAAATTGATTTGATATGAGGTAGAAGAAAATTTTATTAAATTTCTGCAAATTTATCTTTCACTTAATACGTTTCTTATCAATCTTCAACTTATAACCGATTCGTTTTACAAAAGTTGCGCAATAAAAAGGTAAAAAATATAAAAAGAGAAACAATGCGAACACATATTCTCTCCTTTCAGGCTACAGTAATAATTACAGTAGCGCTTAATTAGCAGATGAGCTGATGAGTGCCACAAGGCATCTCACCGCCATTGTTCGCTCTAAGTCACTCTGATAATTGCTCTAATATGCTCTAAGCGTCAAGGCGGCTCGTTTAATTTAGGTTATCGCGTGTTATATGCGATTAAGCTAGTAGACACTTTGGAATCGTCGCATATGACATGTCATGCGATGAAAAAAAAAATTCAAATCACGATGAATAGTCGCTATAGGTGCGCATGGCGACACATACGGCAGAGGGATGAGGAATTACGGCTTTAATGCGTTTGCATCCTCATTGAAGTTCGACTCTTTAAGAGGAACTTTATATTTCATGGTGGTAAGATGGTAACTAAAGTGAAGGCTTAGTTTAAATGTTCTATGAATAATAATTTAAAAGAATAAGATAATAAATAGATAATCTCTAATTTTTAATTCTTTAATATAATGTAAAAACTTGATATTTATTTTCTTTTGAATGTCTTATCAGAATTAAATGAAATTGATGTAATTTACTTTATTATTTAATTAGCCATTTAATTTACTTTGTTATTATTTCTTTAAATTAATGAAGGGGCTTAAAGTTATTTTAAAAAATCAAATCTCTTTAAAAAACAAACACGTTATTTTTTTCTTCAGCCTATGTTTAATTAGCAGGGAACTTTTTTGTTCCAAATTTAATTTCCTATATAAGACCCTGAAGTTTCATTAATCTGAAACACCCTGTATATGCGTTGTCCTGTCTGCCCTATGTTTCAATAATTTTCAATAAAATATAAGGTGATAATAAAAGAAAGGAAATGTTTTACTTTGTATAATACGAACTAATATTACGCAACTATTATACACAGTGATCGATAATCTTTGAATAATTTGTGCAACGTCATTTGGATTAATCACTCTTTCGTAAAAGTATCCTTCGAACAAAATTGCAAAATTTAATTGTAATCATTATCTCATAGGCAATATCATTCATTGTGTTAATTGCGTTAATGCGCGGAATTATATTCACATACCATCGTCCATAAAATAATAAGCCATTCGGATCGGACTATTCAGGGTCATAACATTCGTAATTCACCGTGACACGGTGAATTCGCGCTTGCACACGGGGAGCGGAGAACGGCAAAAGGGAGCACGTTGTGAAACGTCATTTCTTCGGCTTTTTTCAAAACGGCCGGACGTGGCCGGAGCCGTTAATGGGACACGCGCGTGCATTCACGCGGAAATTATGGAAATCGACGGTGACGATTTTGTGCGAGGCGAGGCTCAACGACGAGCGGAAACGGCGGGAAGGGCGGAAGAAAGGGGTTGGCAGACGAGAATTCACTGGATAGGTAGAATGAAACGTGGGAATAGCCATTCTCTTTTGCACAGGTACCATCGTTTTTTTTGTTTTTTCACTTCGGAACAATAGTAGATTTTTTATGAAATAGAAAATATGTTTGAAAAAATGGGAGAAATATGTACCAGTATATTTTTTGCTAAATCTACATGTTTTAAAAATAAATTTGCGGAGTAGTCTAGATTTGCAAATATATATAATTAAAAAGAACTTTACAAAGGCAAAAAAAATACGCCCGATACATAAAAGTATCTTAACCCTAAACAATAATTTTTCCAAAAATTTTCCATCCAAAAATAATTTTTTTACAAAAAATATAAAACCGAAAAATAATTTTTCCCTAAAAGATAACCTTAAGAAATAAAAATCTTTAAAAAATAAAAAATTGAAACTAAATATGAAATTAATAATTAGCCAAATTTTTAGAAGCGTTTCAGTGAGGATTTGAAATAATATTTGTTATAAAATCAATCTTATATTTATAGAAATAATGTTATAAACAGATTCTCTCCATAAAATTAAAACACATTTTATTTTTATTAACAAAAACCTGATTTTTAAAATAAGTTCACTTTTATAAAAATTTTCCTTTGAAAAATAATTTTTCTATAAAAAATAAAAAAATAAAAAACAGTTTTCCCCTGAAAATACATATTAATACATTATTATAAATAGTCACTGTTACGTAAATAAATTTAAGAATATATAAATATAAGTTAAAATAAATCAAAACTGAATGAAGTTAAAATAAATCAAAACTGAATTGAGTATAAATTGTAATTAAATAAGACAAATTATTTTATTTGCACAAAGTTTTATCGCTTTTATAATCAGTATTCACGCATAATTGCGATAAATTTCAATCGTAATAAAATTGTAGAATTAAAAATATAATTAGCATCGAGAAAAGAGGATTTTATTAATTAAGTATTTACCCGTTATCTTTTCTCGATGCTAATTATATTTTTAATTCTACAATTTTATTACGATTGAAATTTATCGCAATTATGTGTGAATACTGATTATAAAAGCGATAAAACTTTGTGCAAATAAAATAATTTGTCTTATTTAATTACAATTTATACTCAATTCAGTTTTGATTTATTTTAACTTCATTCAGTTTTGATTTATTTTAACTTATATTTATATATTCTTAAATTTATTTACGTAACTATTGGAATAAATTAAAAATAAATAAAATGAAAACATTTTAATTTATAAACAGAATAAATGCAAAATATAAAGTATATAAATTATTATCAAAAAAATTACTTTTACTTTTTTTTCAAAATAACACTTATACGCTCTTCTTACAGAGAAATATTATAATAAATTATTTTTTAACTTTTTTAAGAGTGTCAATATAACTTATGCTTTTTTCATATTTCTAAATTAATAAATATAAAAATATTAAGACATTGAAAATATTACAATAGAATTCTGGTGTTAAACAATTTTTATCTAACTTAATCGACAAATTCTAGAAAAATTGCTAAAAGTTAAGTGCAGTTAAAAGGCTATGGCTGGCGCCAAAATAATCAAGATGCTCCACAATACTGGAAAAACGTGCCAAATCGCACGATGGCGCGAATGAGATTCTAGACGGAGGAGCTGACGACGCAGAAACGCCACTCGCACTTTATCTCGCTTATCGAGGAGTAGGTGAATTTTCTGAGCGAGGCCGCGACGCGCGAGATACGTGCCAAGTACGTAAGAGAGGAAGATCACATTTATTTTGCCAGTTGATTCTTTTGATATATCGTGTACGTGTGTCGCTCGTGTGTGAACGGAAAATCATCAGATAGAAAAAAAAAGAAGCAGGCAAAAAATATTGCAAGCATCAGTATATATATATATATATATATATATATATATATATATATATATATATATATATACGGTGTCTCAGCGTCTAGAGCATCGATCAGTTTTATTTTCTAAACGAAAAGCCTGAGGGATGTAAAAGTTATTTTTGTGTTTTACGCAGTTCCGGACCTTCAAATGGACGTGACCATTTTTCTAAGTAACATCTTGTGTCTGAGAGTTATAGCACTATTTCATCCCTAATGGTTCGTGTAAAAGGTAAGAGAAGGTAGGAGAAAACTTCGCACCTTTCGCCTTCTCGAGCGGAAAAGAAAATAATGACCATGACGACTAATGTACTTCGTGGAAGGTGGCTCGTTCACCAAAACCTTTTGGGATGGTATTGACCATAAAATCAACAGCGATCCCTAATTGAACGAGAAACATTTTCATTCGACGAAAATGACCATGCGAATCTTTCCTGCGAATATTCTGAATTTGCATGAAGTAAAGGTTCCCTCAAGCAAATATATTTCTCTATATTTTATTAACGCTATAAAAAATGTGCGATCTATAAATTTTATTTTTAATTATCAAAATATTTATCATTAAAAATAATGTAATAAACAAATATGATAAACAATAATCTTGTTGTAAATATAATAAAAAGGCTCTGTATATATCATTGTTAACGTTTTTACACGGACTATGTAAGGTCGCTGGCAGAAAGACAACAGGTTCCTGTTTTCCGACAACGACGAGAAGAAAATTCAATGGCAATAAAAGTCAGAATGAGAAAGTGAAACCCACAATTGGTATTTACTTTCGCAAATGCGCAGTAAGAATTATTGAAGTAAGAATAATTCAAGAGTGTCACGGGGGGTCAAGGTAAGGGGGTCGAAGAAATGCGCGGGAAAAAAAATGAGAAGTCGAGACGCACCACCATCATTGATGCAATTCTCAACGCTGGTTTTAGACATTGTATGAGTTTCAAATACGATTTACATGTGGCGAAGGTAATTCAATACTTCAATTCTATGTAGCAATCTTAAGAATGATTGAAATCCGCCATTCAAAGATGATAAAATATATCTAATAAATAAAATGCATTTCACTCGCATTAACACATGCAGGATGTTTCAGGTCAGGTCAATGAAACTTCAGATTCTTATAGGAAATTAAATTTGGAGTAAAGAAGTTGCTAAAAATATACGTAATTCGGAAACGCTTCGTTGAAAAAAAGTTATAAGTAATAAACTTCGAAAAATTACGTTTTTTTTTTTTTTAAATTAATCTCAAAATCCTTCAATCATTTAAAAAAAGAAATGAAATAAATCTGATGGCTAATTAAATAACAAATTACACTAATTTTATTTAATTTTAATATGACGTTCAAAATAAATTTGAAAAAAACAGAAACTTAAAACCATCTTTTGATAATCTTTATATAAACACTGCGTTTATAGTGCAAACATTGCAAATGCAAACATAAAAATATTCTTATTAATAACTAATTACTTACAGAGAGTTTCTTAGCTATAGCTTTTTAATGAAGCCGTTCCTTATGTTTAGGAACTTTTTTATTCCAAATTTAATTTTCTATAAGAATTCTGAAGTTTGACTTGACCTAGAACACCCTGTATATAATATTTCGATAAAAGAAATCATTATTTCCTAATTATTTATATAATTTCGAATTAAAAATATATATTATATTATAAAGAAGCTCAAACATTATATTATAAAAAAGTATAAAAAGTATTAAAGTACGAAAAATAAAGGAGCTAGAATATATCTTTGAATTTGAAAGAAGAGATATTAGAAAAATATAACAGACACATTGAAATTTGCCAGCTGCATCAAGTAACTGACATATGCTCGCTTAATTGAGCGAGAGCTTTTAGACGAGGATTCAGAGTGGTTATAGCCAGCACGATCGTTTATTTATGTCAAATCTGTATGGTACATTTATCAGGCATGATATATTTGTCTATAAACGTTGTGTTGGTACTCACGATTGGCGCAATATGTTTTTGGCTGAATTTATTGGTTGTTTGAAGAACGCTTAAGCTCTTATAATACTTCAAGTAAAATGAATGAACTATAGTATTTTCAACAAAGAATTTATCGATTCTTTTTTATAAATTTTCTTTTTTATCAAACTTGATTATTTTTATATTACAATTATTACGATTTTTATCGTGGTTTTTAGATATTGTGTGGGTAGAATTTAATTGTGATAATTTATTGAAAAATTAATTAAAATTATTTGTAGAAATATTTTATTATCTGTTAGACAGGGTGTCCTAGACCACCCGTACACCTCTTTTCTTTCAAAAACTAAGCATTTTAGAGAAAAACGTTTTCAACAAAAATTGTATGGTTTTGAGAGGAACATAAGATGATGTCATTGGTTTGACCTTGGATGGCATCGTTAAAGTCAAGTCAAGGACACCTTTAATTTCTGAAATGGAATCCCCTATTTTTTATTGCATATTCTTATAGCTTATGTCGAGAGCTTTCCAAAAAACTATAATAAAGTATTTTTTCATTAAGAACTTTTTGAGTTATTTTGTAACTTAATCTGACATATTTTAGATTATAAAATATAAAATATCTCGAAAATTATTTAGTGTTCGATAATTGTATCGTAATACTTTTATGTACAGAATAATAAGACGAATCAAATGGGTGGTCTATAGGGCACCCTGTATATATAATATTTTCCATTGCAGATTCTCCTACGTAGATTTCTCATATGAGACATCACGACGCAAGCTCGTTCGTTAATTGCGTTTATCGAACATCTGCTTCTTCAGCATCACTCTATACATAGATCATGATAAATCAAAATTTTACGCAACGCTTGATAAGGAGAAGTGCCAAAGTAATTGAGGGCGGCCAAGGACGAAGATGCAAGTATAACACGTGTTCTGTTTACACTCAATGTCGACCCAAATTTCGTTCCATCTCGACTCTAATTCATTTAGACGACCTCGACATTACACTCGTGCGATGCCGAAATCAGAATCGCAGTTTCAATACAGAAATTTTCTTCAGATAAGATGTGAGGTAAAAACATTTCGGGCAATTCCGATAACGATATAATCAAAGGAAGTGCTACAGTTTGTCTAATTTTGGGAGGCAGTTTCCGTTGAATCTCGACGTCGACAGGCGATCATATCTATCTTGAACGTAACTATCAACATTCGCTAACGTAAATATTATTCTGCGATCAGCTTCTTCTTCGATAACCTTCTCGCGAGATGTCAAGTTATGCGCCCAACTGTCTGGAAAGCTTTTGGATGAGCTCCAAAATATACGGCGTTAAAAGAAGCTTTAGGTTTCGCCTCGTTCTCTCCCGGATAAAAGTGAGTTAGATGAGTGCGTAATGAAAATCGAGGATTGAGCTTGCGGAGGATATTTAGATATTTAATAGAAAACGAGAAATTCGTCGCATATTTATTCATAAATATTTAAATAGCATTTTAAATATTGCCGTGCTATTTTGATTATTTTACTGAAACGTCATTCATATAAAATATTAAAAAGAGAATAAACACGTGAATTTTCGAACATAAAATTACGAGTCGCGAGTGTCAAAAATGTTTAAGCCTTCACGCGCAAGTAAAAGCCTCTGGTCGTTATGTTCTTCGATCTTTCAAGAAGACTCGCTCAGAATGGTTGGTAGTGTTCGCAAAGTGAATTCAACCTGTATGACCGAGGATTACCCGTGGATAACGGAGGAGAGATAAAAATTTCGATGAAACTGTCAAGCCGATGGCAGATGCTTTTTTCCGTTAAAAGCGCGATAGACACGAACGTATAACAAGCGACGACAGCAGAAAAATTTCGACGAAATTTCTTGCAACTCAAAGTTGCAACGCGCTCGTAGCAACGACGAGATGAATTGAGAATCGGAGAATCGTGAGACTTACTTTAAGGATGCATGTGTCACATGTCGAAATATTGACAAAAGCATTGAAAATTTTGTAAAAATTCTTCTACTATTTCTTCTAAACATCTGTGCAAAATCTGAGTACAATTTGTTTAACAATTTGAAAATTATTTAAATTTAAAGTTAATACTGATTCTTATGGAAAATCGTGAATTAGCATTTATTGACAAATTTGACAAGAAAAATACATTGCCAACAAAATAAAAAATTTTACATATTAAAAATCTCTAATAAATATTTGTGCAAAACTTGATTTCACTTACTCGTTTAAAAATTATTTATTACAAATATTATTTCTCTCTCTCTCTCTCTCTCTCTCTCTCTCTCTCTCTCTTTCTCTCTAAATTATTTTTTTTTTATTTCTTGTGATTGATTTCAGGGGATATTCATGATCAAAAATTGTTGTCACAAATTAAAAAAAATATTAATTACTTTCTTTTACAAAGATGTTAAAAATTACATTATTTTATGATTTTTAATTCTCTTTAGATCCCGACTTATTTATTTGATTTTTTAAAAAGTATAAATATAAAAAAATATATTTTTTTTTAAATTTTGAACAGTTTTTTCCAATATTGTACAGCCAAAAAATCCCCCCCCAAAAAAAAAAATCCTGCTCATTGACTCATTCACTTTCTCCCATTGAGAAGGAAGCAGCAATTACTTTTACGACCAATCATTATACTTTCACTGGAGCCGCGAGTTTCTAACTCTAATCGGCTGCGCGGTATGCGATGATAAAAGCCCGCGGTTACTATATTTAAGAATTCCAACGAAAACGCGTGGAACGGAAGTTTAAGTAAACTGCACAGACTCGCGGCACAATGAGTCGTAAATCGTGCGCATTCATCACAATTGTTTTAAATGGTCGCGCGGCTGCGCGGTTTTGATCCCTCGATCGAGATTTATCGCCGCTCGTCATCCCGGAAACACGCGGTCAATATTGACGCAAATTATCGCGGAGGAGGGGATTACGTTATGTAATCAGCGATGTTACCGCAATTATGACAGTCCGCCGACGCAGGAATGAGAAACGGCGTGCGATGTGGCCGAAAAAATATGCGCATCATCGCGCGCACTTTGCGCGCTTCGCTCTCCCTGACCTCGACGAGCTGATAATTCCTTTGGATAAAAAAAAAAAAGATATAATAGCTGAACTGATAAAAATGTGCAGATGATTCCCTGGTATGTGAAAAGAGATACTATATTTTTATCGATACTTCTCTTGCTTTTATCGTTACGTTATAATCGTAATAATTTCTGATATTACAGTAACAGTATCTTTAATAAATCTTTTCATATATGTATACACAATCATCACGGTTAAATATATTTTTCTCAATGCTTATTTCTAATATTTTTTTATATTCAATGTAAAAATGTAAAAAATTTTTTAATTGAAAAAATTTCTAATAGAAAATTTCTAATAAAAAAAAAACGGATGAAAAACATGTTTTTTTTTTCTTTGAAAAAGTACAAATTTTATTTTCTTTTCATTATTCTTTAAATATAATATTATTTTTCTTTATATTTTTTTCTGTTAATGTAATAAAAAAAAAACTTTAAAAATTTCTTCTAAATTAATGTTATATTCTTAATTAATTAAAAAAAAAAAAATTTACCTAATTGAAAATAGTAATTACATAATTATATAATTGGAATGCGAGCTATTAAAGATAATGATTAAATCAGATCTAAAAAGTTAAAAATAATGAAATATCAATTTGCAGTAATCAAAATATAAAGATAATAAATATCTAAAAAAAAAAAAGAAAAGTGGCTTATTTTTTTAATAAAAAAAATTTTCGTTTTTATGAAAAAAACACATTTCTTTTATTTACATTTTTAATTGAAGAAAATTCAATACCACCAACGACTTTAAAATATGCTCCATGAAAAACAGGTCTCATACGCCCGATCGATCGGAGATAATTCAGTTAGAGAGGCCATCGATTTTGCCGATCGTATCTGGTCTTCTCTCACAACTAACTGGTTTAGATGATGAATTGACCCGATTGTTAACCCCTTAGTCTTGCTCACCAGAAGCTCGGTTCTTTTGTTGTAATTCGGGCAATGGCTTTTGATCCACTGCGAAAGTTTAGGTCGATTTGCGCTTCGAAGAAGAGCAAATTGAGAGAGTGGTCCATATTAATCATACCAGTACGGTCGTTGCTTCGAAATATTAAAACGATTTGTCATCAGCAAGATCAATCTAATTGCGGTTACCAGCTGCTTGATTAAATCGCGCTTTCAGATTTGTGAAAAATTTAAACTGCTTTCTGCAAATATTCCATTTGATTTATACAGAGTTAGATCAACAAACTTCAAGTGGTTGTCAAAGACACCAAAACAAGCTAATATTATTGATTTATTGCTTAGTGTGGATTTATTGTTAAAATTGGCTAATTTTAGTGTCCTTTATAACTACCTGAAATTTGTCTAATTCTGGAACACCCTGTATTACCTGCGAGAGACTCGGAGTTTGAGAACTCCCAAACAGTGGAAGGATTATATGAGAAAAGTTTCTCCGATTGCGGGGGAACGAACGGGAATTGCGGTTCCCAGACCGATTTTAGGATGCCCTTTGATAAGAGTCTCTCTGATGAGACGTCGCTTGATCGCTCTTTCTCGACACGATTTATGCCAAAGCTCAAGCCAAGGTCGCGGAAAAGTTTTAATCTCCTTCACCGAGTGACGGTAGCCTTCTCGTTTCGTGGCTCCTTTGCTTTGCGAGAAAATCCTCTTTCTCTAACTTTGTTCAAATCAAAGTACACCCTTACACAGGAATACTTAACTCACAATTCAAAAATGTTACTTACATTAAAAATATTTAATGATAGAAAATAAATGAAACTAATTAATTTTCTGTAAGTAATAAATAATAAATAATAATTAATAATTGATTTAATCTGCGCTAATAGTCAATTAATATAAAATTGAAAAAAAGCTCAATTTCTCGTTTCAGTTGTCAAATAGATCATTCTCTCATAAGTCTACATAAAATTTTCTCAACTGACACTGCGTTTTTAATTTTAATAATCTTCGGTCATTCAAAATTCACTTTTAATTTGGTTATCAGGTCTCAAGATATTTTGACAGAGAGAGAGAGAGAGAGAAGCTCGAGGGCTGCTACTTGAAAATCGCTGATCCCACGTGGAATGGAAACGAGGTACTCGCTGAGTTTTTCGGTTCCGCCGTGCGATCACGTGAGGATACGAGCCGGGCCGTTGAAGCCCGTCGTGCGGGTTGTGAAACAGTGTCAGTGACCGACAGCCTAAGGCCACCAGACCGCCTTGCACAGAGAACATCGTCTCAAAATGATTTAAGTATCGTTCACACCGAAAAAAAACGTGGCGACGTTTATGTCCCGCTCGACGCGATCATCATCGTCCATCGGTGCTTAAACTCGAGGACAGCGCACGTCACTGAGAAAAAGGCCGAGGTACCACGGCGTCTGAAATTCGATTTGCTTTCACTCGGCGTGGTCTTATCGATTCATCCCGTGTCGTTCCCCGCGCGATATATCGATTGCACAAATACAGGTATTTTGTATATCCTATGCCTTTTCGTGGACGGAATATTTTAGTACTCTTTTTTTTTTTTTTTTAAGCAGAAAAAAATAGTCCTGTGCTGTGCATATAATTTTCTTCCTCACATGAAATGCTTGAAAATAAATAACGAAGAGGGACATGTTTATTTTTGTTTGAGTGTACAATCATTGCACAAATCATTAAGCTAACTACTTCGCAAAAGAGATAAGTTGCTACGCAATAAAATAATAACGAGACATATGTATCGCGGAAATATTTTCTTTTTGCTTGGATTGAGCAATTTGTCCTTGATGATTATATCCTGAAGTAAATTCTCTTCTTCAACTATCATCGCAATGCAACGACACGAACAATTCGCGAATTACAGATTCGAGGATATGCTAATAGCAAGGAGATGCTACAACAAAGAGATGAGATAAAAGGAGAGAAGAAAAAATGCATTCAGCCGGGGTCAAGGCTTGTACTTGATTTAAGGATTTTTTTGACTACACAATAGTAGCAGAGAACTGTCAAAATTAAAAAAAAATATTTGTATTGTTTGAAAAATCAAATAAAATTATAAAAGAATTATAAAAAGATTATAAAAAGAATTAAAATATTAGAGAACTGTCAAAAAAAAAATATTTGTATTGTTTGAAAAATCAAATAAAGTTATAAAAGAATTATGAAAATATTATAAAAAGAATTCAAATACTTAGAACAAAACAACATGATTTTTAACGTCTTCGTAAAAGAAAATAGTAATTAATATTTTTTCTAATTTATGACAAAAATTTTTAATCGTGAATATTTCCTGAAATCAACTGCAAAAAAACAAAAAAAAAACGAATAATTTATAAAAAGAAAGAGAGCGAAAGAAAGATAATATTTTTCTACAATTTTTAATAAATAATTTTTAAATGAGTAAGTGGATTTAAATCAAATTTTATACAAATATTAAAATTTTATATTAAAATATTTATTAAAATTTAATATTAAAATATTTATATTAAAATTTTTATATTAAAATATTTACATTAAAATTTTCTTAATATATATGAAAACTTTAATTTTGTTTGCAATGTGTTTTCCTTGTCAAATTTGTCAATAAGTGTTTTTAAACACATAATTTTCCATAAAAATCAATATTAATTTTAAACTTAAATAAATTCCAAAGCGTTAGGAGAATTTTGCACAGATACTCAGAAGAAATAGTAGAACAGCCTAGGAAATTTTCATGCTTTTGTCAATGTTATGACGCATACATTCTTAAATTAATCAATGCGATTATAGATGGAATGATGCCACTTCGCGCCGTACCCAGAACAATCAATCACGATCGATCGACACGGATAGGAACCGAATCGAAAGCTTCATCCTCTTTCATCCGCGCTAAAGTCCGGCATTAGAATTGACCCCGATGTTGCGGTCATCGCGACCGCGATTGAGATAATCCGTTACAACTCGCCCATGTCTCGCGATCGATAACACGTCGATCTCGGAACGGAAAGATTCATGCGCCAGCGGCGATCGCTGGCCCTGAGAAAACCCCATCTCCCTCGACGACGATCGCCTTTAATATGGGTTTGGCACTGACGCACACGCACGTACGCACATACACTCACACCGTCTGGCCCACTTACGCGCCAGTGACAGCGTTACGTAGCATTGCCAATTTTCCACAGTCTCGGGATAAATCGAATGACACTTATAATCTTTATTTTATTTTTAAAATAAAGAAAGAAATCCAGCCTTTTCATTATTGGTTTAGTTGTAACTGATTGAGATTTTTCAAGAAATCTTGCTAAAACATGACACCAAAATTGATATAATTTTATTTTAAATAATTATATTTTATCAATTAAGTGTCACTTTATTAGAATTGATTTATTAAACTTGGTCTCGCTCGTTTCTAAGATTATTTATTCAAAAATTTCAAACAAAGTAATTAAATCTGTAATATATAATTTGATATAGAGTAAATATCGGTGAACATAAATATCCATTTTAAACTTACTTAATTAAGAGCTAGTATCCAAAAACAAGATGACATTTCAATTTTAATATTTTATACTTAATTCCTTTAAGTGGTTGTGAAATCTGAATAGACGCATTCTTCATTTCTGTATCACAGTGTGTATAAGTCCACTGCGAGGAAGTTATCTCGGCTGTTTCCTTGTGAGTCGAACGCGAAGACAAAAGGAAGACAAGCCGCTCTAGCGAGTGAATAAACGACAACGTCATCCGTTTCGCGAGAATTCTCCCCGGTATGTCCGTGGGAACCGTTACACGCGGGAAAATCGCGGTACAAATGCGACAGAAAATAATTTTCTCCTTAATCACCGCGTCGAAATGGTGCGCGCGCGCGCACGCTCGTCCGTCCGTCCCCATAATTAAGCCACGTCTAATTGATTTCTCTCGCGTCAAATATGAAATGAAAGTGTATGACGGGTGACTCGGCTTGAGCGACGATCAAGTCGTCCGTGTAAAACGCGCTGGCGAATTACGTCGGGGCGTTTGATCGACCATAAACTTTGTTTACGGACCCTCTGGCCTTCGAGAAGGGCTCCAAGTCCTTCTGCACTTCGCTGTCAATTTCATCGTTATATTTGCATCCCGCGAAAAATCTCGACGTCGTATGGTGTAATAAAATTCCGAAAAAAGTGTAAATAGAAACAATAACGATATAAGTTTTTTTTTTTTTCATTAAAACAATTTTTTATGAAAAAAGACGAGCCACAATTTTTTTCAAAATTTTCTTTGTTTTTAGATTTTTATTTTTATATTTTCATTACTGCAAATTGATTTTTCATTATTTTTATTTTTTTTTAATTTGAATTAATCATTATTATTTTAATTGTAGCTCGCATTCCAATTAGCTATAATTATGTAGCTATTATATTATTTTTAATTAGATAAAAAGATTTCAAAAAAAAAGAAAAATAAATTAAGAATATAAGAATTTTAGTTTTTTTATTATGTTAAAAAATATATATAAATATTACAATAAAAAAAATAAAAAAAAATTTGTTTTTTTTCAACAAAAAAAATCTTTGTTTTATTAAAAAAAAAAACTCTTTTCTTTTACATTTAACTTTAATTCTAATATAGTACGTTTTGCAACGACAAGTGAGGTAACAAGACGAGTACAAAACGTAATGCGTTCATAATCATTACAAAGTAGATTAAAGAAATAATTTCGATATATATATATAAAAAAAAGTAATAGTTTTGTTTCAAAAAAATTATATAAAATATTCGAGCATCTCCCATGACAATGGCGAGTCCGTGTCGGAGGCACGCCCGAGAGGATCCCTTACAGCTAATTCCGAGAATCCCGCGATCCCGCGGACATATCCGTTCGAAAAGAAGGTCCGACCGGCACTATCTCCGGGCTAAGTCATATTTCAGCGCTCACGACAGGTACTCGCCGTTTAAGTACCTGGTCGCGTAATTGGCCGCGTCAAGTCTTATGATTACTTTAATAGCGAATCTCCTGCGACTGCTGGTTGGTCGATGAAAAGAAAGATCCTTTCCTGCAACTTGCTGTCAACTTGCCTTTAATTGATTATTTCCTCCAAAAAAGGATGCGCATTAAAAAACAGCTTTGCGTGTGGGATCAATATTATTTGCAATTATATTCAAATGATTTATTGCACCTGTGATATCGATCTGTAGATTGAATCTTTAGATTAAACTTCGCAGATTTAATTTATGAAAATAAGACGTCGAACTTCACGTATATATGGTGGAACAGTAATAACTGTTCTTACGTTTGCATTTGCATATTTTTTACATAATTATTATCATTATTGATACTTAATCATCGCTGATTATTATCGCTTCTCGTTTTTAATAAAAATCATAAACGATAAGATTTTGAAGACAGATCTGGTTTTTTAAATTTTTGTTTTTTTTTTTTTGTATTTCGATCTGTTCTCAAAAAAACATATTTATGAAAATTCTGACATGTAAGAAATCTCGATTTTTTTTATAATATGTAATTAATAAATATTTATATATATATATATATATATATATATATATATATATATATATATATAATATATTTTAATATATATATATATATATATATATATATATATATATATAATATATTTTAATATTTTAATTTAAAAGTAATATTTTAAAAGCTCTTAAAAACGCTGATATGTATTCAAGAAGAAAAAAAATTTTTGTTACAGTTCTACAAAAATTATATGACAATTTCTTTTAGGTTTTTATGAAAAATTTTGTATGGAAAAAAATGTAGATTTTATATATGAAATTTTTTTATTCAATTTCAAGAATAATATTTTTGCATAAAAAATGATAACATATATTATTTCAACATTATAAATAAAATATCCAAATTTGGTTTCATCCGTCCAAAGCTTTCTTCACGTAATGAGAAAAGAATACAATTTATTATCATGAATATTAAGCAAATTTATTTTGAAATATTTGTTTTATAATAATTTTCATTCATAAATATACATAAAAAAAAACGTAAAGATTAAAGCATCTCTATTTCAGTTTGTATGAAAGATTAAAATTTAAAAATACTAACAATTAGTTTAAGAGTTATTACTTTGGCGTGCGGAGATGCCTTTGAATGACTTAAACATTGCACGCAATCAGCTCTTTCTCGCGGCATAGCCTCGTGCTGACTCGAAACTGTTCCAAGGTGGAAGCAGTCGGTGCACGGACGTTGAATGCCTTATGAAGTACGGACGAACGGACGTCCTGGCGTTACGTAACGCCGTCTCTCCTCCCCTGCGCCCGTAATTAAGTACCGTCTGCTGTCAACCTCCGCGTCAACTCTGCGCCACTCCTTTCTCCCACCGTACGTATATATTCGCTAGCGAATTACGGTCTCTCCGAACGGGGTCAGCCATGAGCCAAATTTACCGGCAAAAATCGAGACACTACCCACGCGTTAACAGGATACTGCAAAACGGTAGTGCGGTGAGAGAGCCTTGAACCTGAAACCGTTCGCAAACGCGGAACAAGACACGAGATACTTTTTTGCCGCTTGTGTTCAAAACGATCGCTGATTCTCACGGTGACAAAAATTATAATTCATGTCTTCAAGTAATATATCTTACGTGTATTATTATAAAAGATTACGTTATATATTTATAGAAAATCCAGATTCATTGCTCGCGCGTGTGTGTGTGTGTGTGTGTGTGTTGGTCTTTGTGTATAATTTATCCTTTATACACATTAACGGAAATTGAAATTGCAATACCAAGGAGTTTTGCTAGCAAATGAAAATTACACACAATGTTTGTTTACATAAGTATTTATTTTTTTATATTTTTTTATTATATGTATTATTTATTTATTTATACATATATATATATATATATATATATATATATGATAAAATAAATAAATAAATAATGTATATAATAAAAATTAAAAATTTAATAAAAATAAATAAATACTTATGTAAATAAACATTTCTAAATTAGATTCGTTAAATATAAGAGCACTAATTTAATTATTTATTTACTTTAATTATTTAAATATATATTAAATGTACTTATATACATATACATGTGGAGTACTTGTTGCGTAAAAGTTTTCGAAAATCTGGAATCTTTTAAATAATCATGAGTTTTTTTTTCTAAACTGTGAAAACAGAATGGTTTTTCCCATTTCACAATATTGGCATTTATTTTCAGCTACCAAAAAGCCAACGCGCCGTGTAAGGACTCGCAGAAATTGACGGAGGTGCTATAATTGCGCTCATAAAGTGGTTGGGGAGGGGACTCCTCTCCGGGAGCACAAAACAAATTCTCGTTAGATTGTTTCTTCAAATTGCCCGACGGTAACGGTATGAATTCGTTGCGTAAACCACGTGCAAATGTTATGCACTGTGAGCCAATATTTTGGTTTTTTTTTTTATCAAAACTTTTTAGTTTTGTTTTCATTCATAATAATAAGACAATAAATAATTATTTTCGTACACTTATATTAAAATATCTTAATTTCCAGAGTTAAATAAAGGTATTAACATTTTTTTAGTCGAGCTATATAAATAAATACCAGCTATATAAATTCTATATAAATTCTATATAAATTCTATATAAATATTATAGAGATATTAATATTAATATTAATATTATAAATTATATATTCTATAATTATTATATTACATTATTATATATAATATGATATAATATAATATATTAATAATATATTATATTATATTTATTATTAATATTTAATTATATTAATATATTAATATTAATTATATTAATTATAATATTAATAATATAATTAATATAATTAATTATATTAATTATATTAATATTTAATTATATTAATATATTAATATTAATTATATTAATTATAATATTAATAATATAATTAATATATTAATTATATTATTATAATATTAATAATATAATTAATATATTAATTATATTAATTATATATTATATTAATATTAATATAATAAATTAATATTAATATAAATTAATTATTAATATAAATAATATAATTCTAAATATTCTATGTAAATTCAAGTACTTCCTTCCTCTTATGAATATAGTATTTAAAAATAACGCGTGTAATATATAATATATACATGTGCATGTAATAGACATATTTAAAGTAAATATCAAATATTTACATTTGCAAAATTGAAAAATTTCAAATTGCTATTGAAATTGAAATTATGCGCTATGTTGTACGCGAGAAAATTGCAAAATTTACACAACGTTGCAAGTACGAAGAATTCCAATTTTTTGAAAAATCATCGAACGAATGAGATTGAGTCGCGATTGAGCGTTTAAATCGGCGTCGCCGCGTGTTAACGTCGTCCTCGTCGTGTCCAATGCAACATCACGATGTTACGTGCGACAATGTACCGCAACATCGTACCACTCTTCGCCACTTCCTGGCTCGCCTCGTTGCTTTGGAAGACATTTCTTTCCGCGCGGGAAAACATCACGAACGCGCGTGTCATCGTCTCCCGCGTTTCGCTCCCAGAGCGTGAACATTCTCGCGTCGAAACGCGAGGAAGTGCATCGGTTGACGCGCGCGACGAAACCGCGTCTCGGGTGCATCTCGCCGCAAAATTGCAACGCTTCTCGCATTTAGATATGTCCGTGGGTACTTTAAATGTGGGAAGCCTCCAGCGCGTGACAAAAGCACCGACGCGTTTAGCTTATTATTTAACCGCAAGTTTAATTTTGCTCACGAATATTTGCATCTTTTTCTGTGTACACGTGTCATTTTATATTTTTTTTAATATAATATTATTTAATATAATATTATATTATATTATATAATTATATAATTACATATACAATATATAATTTAATATATCGCTGTTGTGTTAATTAAAGTGTTAAATAATTAAAACAATTAATTATAATTAAAATAATTACATAATTATATAATATAATTATATTATAATATTATATTATATTATATTATATTATATTATATATAATATAATATAATATTATATATAATTATATAATATATCATATAATATTATATTATTATATAATATAATATAATAGTATAATATAATATAATATAATATAATATTATATTATATAATATAATATAATATAATATAATATATATATTATATTATATAATATAATATTATATTATATAATATAATATTATATATTATATATAATTATATAATATAATATTATATTATATAATATAATATTATATATTATATATAATTATATAATATAATATTATGTAATATTATATATAATTATATAATTATATAATTATATAATTATATAATATATAAATTGTGTTAAATATTTAACACAAAAATTTTGACCGGCATGTTCTCCAAGAAGAAAAACACAAATTTTCTAAAAAAAATATCAGCAATTCCTAAATTTCATGAAAATCGGGCTTGCTTCGATTTTGCCGATAAAATTGATCCACCATATTCTTTCGAAATTTTCTCCATGAGATTCTATAACGTGTCATCGACCCCGGCTATCCATGATTTAATAATTTAATTTATTTTTAATCCATTTCACCAATCGTCGAGCGTGCCGTTGTCGCGCTTCGCCGGACGTTAGCGAACGGTTTACATAGCCGGTCATTTTGGAGCCATCGTATACGGCCCAGCGTAGTAGTTAATACCTATTTTCGTTTGGCCCGTTCCGCGGAATTTTATTTGGCGGCAGCGAAGCGCAGCAAAATCCCTCGGCGCTGCGCGCCGAGCTAAAATCCCGTTCCGGAAGCCGCGATTGGCGGGCGCTTGATTGAATTGGCGGTCAGTGGCGGGCATTAGGTCCAGCTTGCAAAGGATTGAATTTCTGTCACAATTATCGATCCCCTCTCCCTCTTATCCCGCGCGCGCCTACGAACGCGGGACTAGATTCCATGGCGATCGTCTAAACGCAGCTGCTGTTGCTGCCCTTAATGGCAACGGCAACGAAGAAGGGCAAGTCCGAATCCAAACGACGTGCATTTCTGCGTACAATTGCTTTAAAAGCTCTTTCCAATCGGATATTTTCCCCTTGGGACATAAGATTATAAGCTAAATATGACACTGTATATTTCTTTTAGGAAATATTAAAGTAGTGACTCAGTTATGACATAATATCTAGGATAAAGTGGAGATAAAATGCCATATAGACATGCAAATTTTTAATTACATAATTATATTGATAATTGAATGGAAATTATACGCGTTCAAAGAATCAAAGATTCGCTATGGAATTTGTGATGGAATTTTTTCATCTATATATTATTTAAGTACAGCTCATCAAGTACAATAGGAGCTATAGCTTTATTTTAAGATTTTCATGTTTCTGGAAATGTTCAGCAAATTAATTTTCTCAACTATAATTTATTCATTAAAACGCATTGGAAAGCTCCGAACAGAAGAGTGTCACGGCCGACCCAAATTGGCGGCACGTATACTTTCGTCGTTAAGCCTGAAAACGTGAGATGAATCTGCGGGTTGCCGATAGTCGGGATCGATGTTAGAGGTCCGATATTCCGATCACAAGTCTCATTAGAAAGTGTGTCCATAAAATGCACTATTACACAAACAGATCTGCTATACGAATAATTCTGCACTAAATATTTTGGCAAGAATGAAAAATATTATAATAACTGTTATTTATTAAATTCGCAAATAATAAATAAGATCACTTTTCATTTTTGTGATTTTAAGAGAAAATGCGAGAAATTAATATGGACTTGTATTAAGAATGTATGTGTCATACGTCAAAACAAAATTGATAAAAACAAAAAAATTTCGTACATTGTTCTACTATTTCTT
The DNA here is from genome assembly GCF_021464435.1 of Cataglyphis hispanica. Classification (NCBI taxonomy): domain Eukaryota; kingdom Metazoa; phylum Arthropoda; class Insecta; order Hymenoptera; family Formicidae; genus Cataglyphis; species Cataglyphis hispanica. The sequence continues at coordinate 3,947,364 of NC_065975.1, forward strand.
CTGAGTATCTCTGCAAAACCTGAGCATAATTCCCTTAATAAAATTGATTTGAAAATTATTTGAGTTTAAAGATAGTATTGATTCTTATGGAAAATCACGTATTGAAAAGCACTTATTGACAAGGAAAAAACATTGCCAATGAAATAAAAATTTTCACATATATTAAAAAAATTCTATTAAATATTTGTGATGAAAAGTTTTTATCCTAAATTAGGCAAAATATAAATTATTACAATTAATTAAATATAAATTATTACAATTAAATTAATACAATTATTTTCTTTTACGAAGACGTTAAAATAATAATTTTAACGTCTTCGTTAAGATAATTCTTTTTATAATTCGAATTTATTTATTCGATTTTTCAAACAATACAAATGTAAAAAATATTCTTTTTAATTTTGTCAGTCTTTTCTTTCTATTCTATCCAAAACATCCTTAAAAAAACGATCATGTCAAAAGTCTTCTTTTCTTTTAATTATCTCACTATTTTTTTTTCCCCATAATTGCCAGTTGCATTATGACAACTTAAAACTCGCTTCCTTAACCCTGTCAAAGATAATATAATCGCGCAACGATATCGCGCGTGCCTGATAATGCAAGATTTTCATTAGAAAGATGTGTTTGCGCGATAGACGAGAGAATTACTTGCAAACGTACATTTATGACATGTTGTATGATAATTAGCGATCATATGACAGAGCACTTAAACGCGCACGTCGACTAGCGCGCCGTTAATCGCACTCATATTTTCCATGTCCGCACAATCGATAGGCAAAATAAATACTGTAACGGACATTCGTTCTCGCGAGATTATAAAACAGAATCAATGAGTGGTGCTCATAATATTGTCGCAAGGCGTGCACGTGTAGCATGAGCATAGCCGCTGCTCTTTAATCCCTCCAGCAGTGCCGAAGAAATCAATGAAAATTATAACGGTATTTACATATGTGGAACATGCGAAAACAAAAAAACAGATTCTATCATGACGTAAAATTTAAGTATTTTGATTCGTAAAATAGAAGGTGAGTCACGACACCATTGAGTTTCATAAAATAGTAATAATTTTTTTTTTACGATGCATTAATTTATTATGTATCTCTGCTGTTCATTATTTAATCCTATTTATTATTAAAAGAATATTATATTATAATATATTTTTATATAATATATTTTAATATTTTAATATTTTTATTTATACATAAATTTCTTTTAAATAAAGATATATATTGAAGCAATTAAATAATAATGATTTACATTATTTTTAAATAATAATTTTTGATAGCAGTAAAAATAAAAATTTCTTTTGTTAGTTTGCTTAAAATAAAAATTCTTAATTATTTAAAAATATATATATTGAGATATTATTTCATATGTGTATAATTTATAATTATTATCAATTACGAAAAAGTAATTATATTATGGTATGTAAAGTATATGTTACTTCAAAGAATTAATCTTGTTGAGAAGTTCATATCAAATAGTACTTTGATCTAGATTGGCTTCTTTATGGTACGATCTAAACGCGGATCCTGACCTCCGATAACCGGGTACCGGTGACCTGATCAACCGAACAGGATTAGATGATCATACACTAATACAAGAACACAAGCTACTCATATTTTGCTTCGATAGAATAATATATATTATATTTTTATTATTTATTATATATTATATATTATATTTATTTTATATTATATATCATATTTTTATATATTATATATATTTATATATTTATTTTTATATATTTTATATATTTAAATATTATATAAATTTTTTCAGCTCATTTTAATTAATTAAATTAACAATACCTATTATTAATTTATTAATTTAATTAATTTAATTAATAAATTAATAATAGGTTTTTAAGGAATCGTCTCAGTAATAATTAATAAAAGTAATAAGTAATAATAAAAAAATAAAAAATTTATTTGTGAGAAAAATGTTTTATTAATCGATACTATCTGATGGTAATAAGTGATTATTAAATATTTTTATGTGGACAGAGAGATAAAACCGTTACAATTTGAGGAATGTAAAGTGGAGAATAACACAAAATTGAACTGAATAAGTTAATTACTTAGTAGTGCGTCTGATAAATGATCGCGTTATTGAAGAAATTACAAGTTACTTAGCGATTTATATGCTATGTACTTTAAATAATTTTCATTCTCTTAGAAATATATGTAATAAAAATTTTTATAAGAATAATTTCAGAAAATTTTTTTATAAAAATAATTTTATAAAAATAATATTATTACATTTTTTATGTGTGATTACCGTTATTTTAAAAAATAAAGCAGATATTCGGCGTCAAAAATTTTGACGTGTCAATTTCTTATTTTCTTTTAAAGAGATAATTTTAATGCATTTTGTGTTTGAGAGATATGACAACTTTATAATTTTAATAATCGAAAATCGAATACGTTTTTGTTATTTACTTACTATCAATAACAATTTTTTTATTATTGAAATCTTTGTCTATTAATTTAATCAACTAAATAATTAAATAAAATAACTTGAAAAGGAATTAGAAACACTTTGAAATAAAAATAAAAAACATTTCGACGTGAATTAAACATTAATTAGTAACTGTATTTGATCGTTTTCCTTCTAATGGCCAAAGACATTAAAAATTCCTCACATTTTTGTAAAATTATCTAGCTGGTGATATGAATGCAGTATCTCTTTGTAGTTTATCATCGTTTCTGCATGCATTATCTTTTAGGTAGACTCATCCCTAAAATATACAAAACGATAGAAAGCGGCGAAACAATGATTCAAGGATCTAGTGAAAATGTTACTTCCATTTGTACAAATTATTTACGGATGGGAAAACTAAATAAAGGTTTACTGAACGTGCTTCTAATAATGCGTGGGTTACCTGGAAAAACAAGAAAATCTAAACACAAAGAAATATCTGTAAGTATGTTTGTATTTTTACCAGTATATATGTCAAATGTACTGAGAATTTATTGCCTTAAGAAAATTCATAAAAGAGACTTTCACGCGTCAAAAAAAAAAATAAAATAAATAAACTTATCTGCCATAAAAAAGATAAGAAAATAACTATATTGCTGTTAACTGTTCATTGAATCACTAGGTCTTTCTCCTTAAGCAGTTACTAATTATACAGAATAGCAACGGCATTACCTATTATTCCTCGAGGCCATAAAGAAAACTGACCTACCCGTAAGAAAGAGGCTAAAAAACGACCATTGTTATTGTCTATCGCACTAAAAGTTTGTGCATCTCTTGTTTTCTCACAATGCAAATGTTACAAGTTTTATAACCGTTATATATTTATTTTTATTTTTCTTGAACAAAAAGAACTTTCAAATCTTTCTGACAAGAATTCAATTTTCAACAATGTAGTTTTTACAATATATTTTCTAACATTAAATATTTCTCTGCCTATCATTAGTTTGACATTTGCATTTATTTCTCATTTGTATCAATTTATAGAAAAAGAAAACATCCACATAATAATTCAAAAGTAATATATTTTACAAGTTTCTTAAAAATTATTTATTAAATAATGCTTACTAAAATTTTCGTTAAAAAATCATTAGCTATAAGAGATTTTTTTGTTAAAAGTATATTTATTGATATTTTGTATATGTATTTTAAATTACATTTTAAAAGCACTGGATTTGTTTTACTCAACGAGAATAAAAATATAAAAATTAATGAATCGAGCGTTCTTACGTTCAATAGCAAGTAATCATTATGCTAAACAGAATAATTTCCGTTAATAATATATGTACACATTAATATATGTGCATTAGTTATTAAATAGAATAATATGTATATTGCTCTTTGGCAAATGGCTGGGAATATTAATTTGGATAATTATATCGTATTTTACGATAAAAAGAAAAATGTGAATTGTATTATAATAATTTGCAAGATAGAGAATTGCAATTTGTTAAATGTGTTCCGCAAGTTTCATTGACATTACATAATTCTTAAATACGACCTACATTAAGAAACTTGCGCTCGATATATTATATGATATTCTTTTCCAGTATTTTTCATTTGCTTTTTAGACGACCAAAAAAAAATATAGTTATTTAACATAATTTCTAACATTAAATATTTTTCTCCCTATCATTAGTTTTACCTTTCCAATTATTTCTTATTTATATCAATTTATAGAAAAAGAAAATATCCGCATAATAATTCAAAAGTAATATATTTTACAAGTTTTCTAGAAATTTGAATTATTTATTAAACAATGCTTAATAAAATTTTTGTTAAAGTATTATCAATTAAAAAAGAGATTTTCTTGTTAAAAGTATTCTTATTGACATTTTGTATTTATTTAAAATTACAATTTAAAAGCACTGGATTTTTTTACTCGACGAGAATAAAAATATAAAAATTAATAAATCGTACTTATGTTCAATAGCAAGTAATGATTATGCTAAACAAAATAATTTCCGTTAATAACATATGTACACAATAATATATGTGCATTAGTTATTAAATGGAATTATGGGTATATTGCTCTTTGGCAAATAGTCGGGAATATTAACCATAATATAGATAATTATATCATATTTTATGATAAAAATAAAAATGTAAATTGTATTATAATAATTCGGAAAATAGAAAATTGCAATTTGTTAAATGTGTTTAGCAAGTTTCATTGACATTACATCATTAAATATGACCTACATTAAAAAACTCGCCCTCGATATATTATAAGATATTCTTTTCCCAAATATTTTTCATTTGCTTTCTACACGACCGAGAAGAATAAATAAAGTTATTTTCGCCAGGGGTTAAATCTGCGTTTCATGTCGGAATCGTATACTCGAGAAACTATATAATATATAACTGAGAATCGCGAAGCGCACTCTCCGTTAACGAGCGTAATTGTTCTTGGATACAAGGGGATTTAATTACACGGCACCTTCCTCCGCGCGCCGAGCGCAGCGTATCTCATATTAATGAGCGACGATCGCGAAGGTGAGTAATTACGCAAAGAGCGGTCGGTGTATATCAACAATCGCACATTTAGCCTGATTCCACATCGTTTATTTACAAGCAAACGAACGGCGGGAACCCACAACACTCTCTGGGTTAATTAATCGATCATACACGTTTATTTCATGTAACGTTGCTGAACGATTAATATTAATTTATTACTCACGTTTCGAAGAACGGCGAGAATTCGCATTTAAAAATATAATCATATGATACTTATTGAAATAAGATTTTGTATAATAATGTAATAAAAAATTTAAATGCGCCCGCGTAAAATGTAATAAATTCATAGAATTAATTATAAACTTTAAAATATGACGAAATAAAGTTATAAATTGCAGAATTATTTTTTAAAAATATGACATTAATTTAAGATTAACATATATTGCTAAGTAATAAATGGAATATATATTTTTCAAAATTTAAGCTTTCCAAAAATTTCTAAAAAATACTGTTTTAACATATAAATTATAAAATTTTGTATAAAATAAATTTATTGGAAATATTCTAATTAAGAATGTTATCAATATATATAATATATTATACAATAATATATAATTTATAATATATAATATATTTTATAATATGTATTACATAATATATATACATATATTATGTAATACATATTATAAAGTACATAACATATAATATGCATAATATAATATAATATATAATATATTTATATATAATATAAATTTTTTTTCGCAATATTTTTCCCTGACGTTTCTGTGCGTACATAAATCGTTGACTGCGTCAATTTTCAATTTTACGTAAGATACATGACAGTCGGGATATTCGCGGGATCCAATCGAGAATGACAGATTTCAACTGACAATGAGCGTTGTCGGCGCATGTTTACATCCGCAAAGCGTATCCGCACATAAACAAAACTTCAACTTACCACGTTTTGTATTCGTCCGGGAAGTGCGGATCCGTTGTCTCTCTCTCTCTCTCGCGTTCTCGTTGTGTGATATCCGATAAAACAATATCAATTTATCGCGTACACGTGTCCGCGCGATCCTTTCCCTTCCCCTCCTTCCTCCTCTTCTCACACACGTCACGTTCTCGCGAAATTTCTCTTCTCTCTGTGCCTCGAGTAATCCGCGTGCTCCTCTTTCCGCGACCAACGTCGGGCACTTTCTCACGGAATAACCGAGGGGGAAAAAAAAGAGGAAACGAAGAGAAGCGAACCCGAAATGTGTCACACTCGCGCACGCCCTTCCTTTCCCGATCGCGCCGATCTTTTCCCGTAGCCGGTCAATTTTTGTCCGCGTCACGTGTCGCGGAGACCTGTTTCGGTCCCACTCGTCGTCTGCTTTCTCCCTTCCTCTTCGTCTCTCCCAAAACGATCGGATAAATGTCACTTTCTCTCCGTCGCACGTTAAACGTAACACTACTTTATGTATTCGCCCGTTATATCTCTTTTTCGGCAATTAATTATTTCGTCCGTTCGTTCTTCTCAATTTTTTTTTATTTGTCTTTCAATATTTATTTAAATATTTACTACGTAAATCTCGTGGGTTTTTTTTTTCCCCCTTTACCACTTGGATCCCATCAACATCCTCGATCGATCTTTTAGAAACAATAAAATCGCTCTCTCTCTCTTCTTTCTTTCTTCTCACTGTCTTTACGTCTCCTCTGTCCGACTATCCTCGCACTTGTCCGACGCCGCCGTCCTCGCACACTTTCACGAATCGCGCCGTTTTCGATCGCGCGTGCAATTTTACACCATGACGGCAATCCAACAAATATTACCCGAATGCCTCCCTTTTGATCTTCCTGTCACGAGAGCGATATCCGGCGCGATTGCTCCGCCGAAATTCGCGCCGACCGGAACAGGCACTTCCGCTCGGCCCGGCTTTTGCGCCGATCCGATCGATCGATCTCCCGATCGATATCGGCTATTATGCACCCTTCCTTGGACGCTTACACCGGATCCAGGACGATCCCGCGACGTTTCATCGTCCTCGATTTTTGCGAAGAGAGGAGAGATCGTTAAAAAACTAGACGCAGTAGATTCGCGATCACCGAGAGTTATCTTTGAAATTCGTCCTCGAAAGCCTTCTTGGCGGGTGGATGAAATTTGGAAAGAAAAAATCCGTGCGATGGAAGAGCTACCTCCCGTTCGTTGCTGGCGTCGAGTGGCGACTGCCGTTTCTTCCAGCGCTCAGCTTGCCTCTGGCCTGTCCCTTCCCCCTCCCCGCGCCCGCCGATAGGGAACCGACCACGCACAGTTCACGGATTTGTGCTATTACGCTTTTCCACCCTCCGATGGCCGTTGCCCGCAGCCACCCGTTGGTCTCTTCGTTTCTTTTTTAAATTCCGTGCTTTTTCGAAGCCCGTAGGAGGTTCGATGGAACCGTCCAACTAATGCGGCGAAGCAGCATTTTTTCACGTACGAATTTCTTTTTTCATGCATTATTGAAAAAGAATGGAATAAATCTGCTCAGGGAAAGAATGCAGCGTTAATATTAAAAAAAAAAAAAATGCGCGATTTAAATTTAAATTTGTTTATGCAAAAGGAACCTTTCTGTAAAATACTGTTAATTAATTATCTGCGATGTTTATCAACGTGAGATTCGTTGTCTGAAAATATCAGTTACTTATTATGTTTATAATATCCTTTTGTCATGTTTCTATGAATCTTAGCTCTATATACTTTTTGAAATATAGGTTTTGTGCCAGTGTGCTTTTTCCCAGGCTCCCCCGCATTAATGTCACTTACGGATATACAATTCGTTTAAGCCCTCTCCCTCGAAGGGTCGACCCTCCGCATCCCTATAAACACGAATATCCATGCAAAAAGGGATCACGACGATCATGACGTATGCAGGGCGCATCGCCGGCTCGTGCATGCGCGCGTGTGCAGCGGCAAGTAAAGAAAACTCTGACACGTGAGTACGCGAGGATGTGGCAATGCTGGCTTCCTCTCGGAACCGGAAATCCATAAATGAATCTTAATATAAAAATAATATTTTTTTTTTATTTTTTGAGACCTGGATGTAGGGCACGCGTTTCCATCCTCGAATTGCACGCGCGTTTACGTGTATTTATTTTTTTGAGGGCTGCGTAAACTCTCGTCACAATTGTACAATTATTGGCGCCCGAATGCTGTACAGGGTGTCCCAGAATTAAACCGACAAACTTCAGGTGGTTGTAAAGGACACCAAAACAAGTCAGTCTTGCCAATAAACCCGCAAATGAGCCAGGAAGATTAATAAGGGAACCCCGCAAGCCCAAAAATTCTGATTTTGATGAAACTTTACACACGTGTAGGGAAGGGGAGAGGGGGGGGGGAGGTAGAATAGATGAATTTAGAAATTTTCAGTTGCCGCCCAAAAACGACATATCTTGAATATTATTTGAAATATCAAAAAATATTTTGTACAAAAGTATCATGGTAAAAACACTTTTCTATTCGACCACATTAATAAAGTTTTGAAAAGATAATTTTTTTTTTTTGTAAAGATTTTTGTTCTCGTTAGCCTTTGATTCTGGGACACCCTGTATAAAATGTGTAACTTATACTCTTTAACAAACCTATGTGTCTTTTTATATATTTGGATATTTATAAGAAATGTGAAAAATTCTATCAAACGAGGTACACAAGAACCGTAGTCTTCATAGTTGCTTTATTTGGGGCACGTGCCTCCCTCCGAAATCCGCTTACACACACAAACATATATATATATATATATATATATATATATATATATATATATATATAAGTATACGCGGCGTGCGCGACTCCGAGCCCTTCTCCGGAATAAATCAACGGAGAAAAACCTGCCGGAAGGTATTAACGTTGCGTCCTGTCGCGTCGCGGGGAAAGGGAGCGAGGGAGAGGGGCCTCTCGCATCCAGGAAAGGGTTAAGCCGGCGCCCTTATCGCGTGGAGTCCCGGGAGGGATCTTCTCGTTCTCTGCCTGATCCTGCCTGACGCGAACGATTCACCCGAATCGCTTCAACCCTGCCGGTCGCATGTGGGACGGCGAAGAAGGAGGATGGGGGGACGACCGGTGTGCGGGAAAGAGAACGGGTGGGGATGGTGGAGAGGAGGGGGAGGGGAGGGGAGGGAGAGAAGGAGGCAGAGGAATGGGGCGCAGTGCACAGTTGGCCCTTATCGGAGGTCGCGCATGACAAGACAAGCTAATTGTGTTATCAGTGTGCAACGGATGCTGCCGCATCTCCTCTCCCTCTCCCCCCTCCCCCTCTACCCTCCTCGCCGCTCACCACCCCTTCCCCTCCTCCATCGCTAAGCTGTCGGCCTTTACACGGCACGCGTGTTTGTTTCCCGAACCGCGCATCTGCTACAGCCGCCGACGACAGTTGCAAACGGGCGCGTGATTTCACGCACTTGTGCGAATCTCTCGGATAGCATTCACTAGGCTCGTTAAGAGCGAAGCTTAAGATATCTGCCGAAAGCTCGATTACTTATCTGTTACCCTGTATTGCGTCGACGCAATCGCGCGCGTAATTAAATTTTATATTTTATATTTTTAATAAATTTTATATTTTATATAAATTTTATACTTTTTCCAATATTCGTGCAGGTGTCTGGAGAATGTTTAAAAAAAAAGGAATGTTTAAAATTGAGATTTACGCGTGAGTTAATGTGTGACAGATAGTTCTCTTCTTCTAGGGCTTCTCCGCCGTAAAGTAGGTGAGACAGTTTCAGGCTTCACCTTTAATAAAGTTTCAATTTTCACTAATCCATATTTTTTCGGATTTATTAATAAAATTATTGATGCATTGCAAGTAAAATCAAAATTAAAAAAAAAAATATTACAATCCATTTCTTCTAACAAGATGTTGCTTTTTAATCGTCTTTAGCAAAGGAGCGTTTCAACTCTTCCGACGAGGAGTGTGCAAAGTCGAGCGGCCTGTTACTCCGTGTCTGGCGCCGTTACTTATCTCGCTCTAAATAATGCACCTTACCTATTTGTTACACATTCATTCAGTCAATGCAATCGAGTTTAATCGGCGCGTGTGGCGCCGATTAATTACGGGTAATGCACGTTGTCGTCGTTTGAACGATTAAAATAATTACGGGTACGCAGCGATAAGAACGATCGGATATTATCATAGCAACTTTACTGCAATTATTTGTCGCGATAGATAAAAGAACTTTCCCGCTTTTCTCCCCGGGAATAAGGAAAAGCGCGCGCGCGCGGCAGAATTCCACGCGCGGTGTCCGACTTAATTACGATCGGCCCCTAGCCAGGGTCCATTCGCTCGCCTCGATATGAATATCGCATTAAGTCGTGAGTTAGAGATAGCTCTAGGCGGAGGGGTGCACCCCCTACGGGAAACTACGAATTTAATAGAATAATAAATGGGGCTGCGTGCGCGCGGGAGAGGCAGAGTGGTATACGCCTGAGGCATAAATCGATTCGCCAATCGTGATTACATATCTATACAGAGTGGTCCACATGCAAAGTGTTTTAAAAAGTCGAAAAACTCGAAATTATTTGTGTTGATGATAGAAGAGAAGAGGGAGAGAGAGAGAGAGATAAATAGAGGAAAAAAGTAGAAAAAAGTAAAGAAAGAGAGAGAGAGAATTCCAGTTGTTATTTAAAAATTTTCCATCAATATAAGCATCAATTAATTATTATATATTAATAATTATTCAACGATATCAAAGAAAAAAAAGTAAACTAAAAGGCGAAAAACTCGAAATTATTTGTGTTGATGATAGAAGAGAAGAGGGAGAGAGAGAGAGAGATAAATAGAGGAAAAAAGTAGAAAAAAGTAAAGAAAGAGAGAGAGAGAGAGAAAGAATTCCAGTTGTTACTTAAAAATTTTCCATCAATATAAGCATCAATTAATTATTAATTATTATATATTAATAATTATTCAACGATATCAAAGAAAAAAAATTTAATATTTCTTACTCTCAAGAAAATTGATATATAAATTTTAATAACAAACCAAATAACAAGTATTTATAAGTACTTATAAATATTTGTTACAATATTGGAGCAATTATGAGAACAAAGAAATTCTAATATTTACAGGATGATATTTGATGATAAGTTTTAGGAGTTATTTTTTATGAATAGAAGAATGAAAAAAAATTATATATTTTTCACATTCTATTTTAATAGTTATTATAATGTAAGTGCTAATTCATTATAACTTAATAATTAATTACTATAACATTATTGATATTATTCATATAACTGTGAGATTAATTTCTTTAAATATTGTTTTATATATATTCAAAAATTGAACTTATCTAATTTGCATCAATAATGTCAAATATTCCAATATACTTTGTGCGAGAAATCAATTTGCAAGTATCGATTTCATACATAAAAATGTCAATAATATTCTGATCTCGATCTTGTCAGTATTTCATGTAATTAATTGTATATCATTTTATATAATGTTAAGTTTAAAATTGATATTAATAAAAAAACTTTGTTTTTAGAACAGACACATTGCTTTCATAATTCAAATTTTAAAAATATTTTCCTTAATTAATGGAAATTTGTTTTTTTTTTTTTTAATTTAGTTCTTCGTTAAAATCTTATCAATTTTATTATATGTATGTATATCAAATATTATACAATTCAATAAGAATTAATATCTGATTCTGAAAAAAAGATATAGAGAAAATTACAATATGTAAACATATCGATAAGCAATTTGCTCTTTCAGGAATTTTAACTACAAATTGAATGTTATTAAATCAATTTTTTCTACCATATTTTTCCTTCCCAAAATCAACAAAGAAAGATGAAACTTAAGGAAATCTCTATTACGGCGCGAAATGTCCCGCGAAAAAATGCATATCTCGACATAATAAGGGGATTTGTGGAATAACGCTTAAATTATTAATCATGCTTTTCTGGTGGTAATTATGTATACATTCTTACCCGAATAAATAGAGAGGTGTGCGGAAGAAAGATGAAGTGAGAGAGAGAGAGGCTCGTAGGTAATTGCATGCGCGCATTCTCGCGTATCAGTATGCAAGCGTGCATAAGTGCGCTCGCACATACGGGGTCGAATTCTCGGTACATTTGCCATAATGAATCCCGTCGGCACACGCGCACGTTTCCGTCTGCTTGGATATAATCGTGGCGGGAGAACGTGCAGAGAAACATTAAGGGAAAATATAATAATATAAATAAGAGATACGCACACCACGCGCAAATTCTACACTTGAGTTAAGGGCGGACATATAAATGTAACATAAATATATATAGCGCTGGAAATTTACAAGTTGTATACTAGAGGGGCCTATAAGATTGTATCTTTAGTAAATATTTTGGTAATTGAAATTTAAAATAAAAGTTTCTGTTTGTTCGATTTCTTTTTTTTTTTAAATTATGTTAAAAGTAAGTTTCTTTTTCCTTTTTATTGATTTACTACCATAAATCTTTATCGATTTTTGAAATGTTTCATATTCTTTTATAACCGAACTTTTTATCAAAGTTTATCTCGAGAAAATTGCCTCTGAGTAATTTCAATAATTTATGACGAAGAGGAATTTATGACAGAATAAGAGATAAGGAGAGAAAATGTATATGCACACACAAGTTTTAAGTATAAAGATATATATATTTACAGTTGTAACATTTTATAGTGAGATTTAATAGACAAAAGAAAAATTTTTTACAAATACAATAAAAGATGAATAAAAAAAAGAAGTACGTAAAATTGTAAAAAGAAGATAATAATATTATTAATATTTTTTTACATATGTACAAAAAAATGAGACGAATTAATTGGTATAAAATAAAAATAAATAATTATTATAAAAAAACATTGTAAATAATTACATACTTTTAAAAAAAAAAAAGAATTATTTTCTTTATACTAATTGATTCATCTCATTATTCTGTACATAAAAGTGTTACAGTAAGATTATCGAAAACTAAATATTTTATGATATATTTTATATCAAAATATGTCAGACTAAGATATAAAATAACTCGAAAAATACTTAATAAAAAAATACTTTATTATAGTGTTTTGAAAAGGTCTTGAGAAGGACTATAAAAATAAGTAAAGAAAAATATAGATTTCCATTTGAAAAAATTAAGTTAACCTTCATCTGTCCTTAAATAGACATTTCAAGGTCAAAGCGAGGTCACCATTGTACGACCCCCTCTAGACTAAACAACTTTTATTTGAAAAGTTTTTTCGTAAAAACAAATTTTTCATATTTCTGTAATATTCGCCTCGTTAAGATTAAAAAGGCTCACCCTGTATAACGTCATAATTTTTATTAATATTTTTTACTAATTTTATAATTCTTTGAATCTTCTTTTAAATATAAGAAAATTGACAAATTCTCGTTAATTAATCCAAAAATCATCATAAACTCGTAAGACTCGAGAAGCTCTTTCTCCAAAATAAAAAAGAAAAAAAAAAGTATGCAATACATATATTGTTGATTATCATTGAGTACACTCATCCCCGGACATTCGTGTACACAGCGGCTCGTGCGACTCGATACATTTCCCATAATGAACCCGCTGGCACGTACACGCGTGTATACGAACATCGTCGGGGCGTGAGGGGTGCGGGACGAAACAGATCGAGCTATTGGAGTAGCCTCTGTGATGTTACAGGTTCAATGCATTAGTTTGCCTAAAAGGTTTGTGCCATCAGTCTCTAAATGTCCCTCTGTCGTTTGCCTCCGCTCTCGCGCCTCTCCCTTCTGTCATTCACTCACTCTCTTTCTCTCTCTCGCTCTCACTTTATTCAAATTTGCTCGCTCTCTGTCCTTCGATCTCTCCCACTCGCTATCGTTTTGCTCGCGCGAACGCATCCTCGAGGGAAAAGGAGGGCAAACACCCCCGTACGCAGACGCGCGCGTAAATTAAGTGCGTTGCATCAGCGGAATTCAGAGTTAGTGCAGCGCGTTAATTCGCGCTAATGGACAGGTTATGAAAGTTTAATTGTCGGTTAGGCACACTCGCGGTGGATCCGCCGAAAGGGAGAGGATGAGAGAGGTGCACAGTGGGGAAAGGGGAGAGGAAAGAGATTGTTGCGTTTCCGGCGTTTCTCGGAAATTGAGAACATTTTCGGAACAGCCGTCGGAATAAAAGCCTGAATTATGTTTCAGATAAAAGGAGCTTCATATAATCAGAGTTAAGGATGTACGTGTCACTTGTCAAAACCTTGACAAAAGCATGAAAGTTTTCTGATTGTTCTACTATTTTTTCTGAGTATTTTCTGTGCAAAATCTGAGTACAAAGTTCCTTTAACGGTGTGGAAATTATTTAAGTTTAAAGTTAGTATTGATTCTTATGGAAAATCGTGTATTTGTAGCACTATTGGCAAATTTGACAAGAAAAAAAAATAAATAAAATACAAATTTTAAAAAATACAAATTTTATAAAAATAAAATAAATAAAAATAAAAATTATTTTTATTGAAATTTTTATATATTAAAAAAACTAATAAATATTTATGCAAAATTTGATTTAGATTCATGTACTCGTTCAAAAGTTATTTACTAAAAATTGTACAAAAATATTCTCTCTCTCTCTCTCTCTCTCTCTCTCTATCTCTCTCGCTGCAAATTACTTGTTTTTTTTTGTTTTTTTGCAGTTTCATTTCAGGGAATATCCACAATTAAAAAACAGAAAAAAATATTAATTACAGCTATTTTCTTTTACGAAGACCATTAAAAACCATATTATTTTGATATTTTAATTCTTTTCATTTTTTTCTATTTATTTTATTCTTCTTTTCTGGATTGATTTGCTTGATTTTTCAAACAGTATGAACGTAAAAAAATTTGGTTTCTTTTTTTTTTTTTAAATTTTGACAATTTTCTTTCCACTATTCGACAGCCAAAACCTAATAGAGTAGTCGCGACATTACAAACGGCTCAAACGTTGAGATGTTAGAGAAACGTTGAAGAAACATTGCGCAACATGCATTACCAACTCTCGCAATTTTGTGTTATCGATCGACCTTTAATGCGCCACGGAGCCGACCAGCTGCTTCGTGATTAGCGATTGCGATTTGTGCACGCTGCAATAATTGCGGCCGCGCGTACCGTATGCTGTTCTTTGCCTTCTCGATTCCCCTTCTCCCCCACCCCCACCCCTCGCCTTCCGTCCACATTCGGTCGCGCGCTTTACATTACGCAAAACAGAATCGCGTTTCGTGAGATAAATCCGCGTTCATAATTTCCGCAACGAGGTGATATAATCTGACTGATTTAACGCGCCGCTTGATGCGTGTGTCACGCGTATTATGCTTACTATGCTTTCTAAATTATTTGAGAATGACGTGAAAACAGTTGCTAGTCATGCAAAAAATATGCTTTACTTAGGTTTTGTTTTCCTTCACATTTACCATTGAAGATTTACGCATGGATATTAATAAATTGTTACGTAAAATAATATTGTTATTAAAAAAAAAATGCAATAAAAATTTAATGGATTTTGCTATTTTATTTTTTTTTTTTAATTTTAGCACTATATAAAAACGCGCATTTTTTTAGATGTTTTTTTATGTTGACGTAAAACAAAATCGTTACATAATGAAATGATATAATCTGATGAATTAACGCATAATCTTAGCTTACTTTCATTCTTTCATGTTACAAAATTAAAATAAAGAGAAACTTATATGTAATATTGAGTAACGTATTTTATAATTATAATTTCCTTTTTTTTTCCTTAATTACGTACAAAGGCAACTTACATTAGTATAATTAGACAGCATATTTTTCATATATTTTCATAATATAAAATTATTAATATAAAATCCTTTGCTAAAGCTTAAATTAAATCATGTGAAAAATATTTATTAAAATTAAATTCGGAATGAAGCTTTATTATATACTAGAATTTTCCTAAAACTTGATTTGCAAACGATGAGTCTCTTAAATTTTGCCGTTGATTTCTCTGCAATTATTATCTATATCATTTTAAAGTATATATTCACTTCTCTTTTTGTACTTAAGTTTTATCTTTTTATATCCGGTTCTTATTTACTATATTTTTTTATATAGTTAATGAGAATATAGCCCATGGGATCGAAACGTATAATTAATAAATTTATATAATTTTAATTCGCCTTCTCCCTCCCAACGGTTTCTATTTATTTATTTTTAATATTTTTGGATATTTATTGCCAAGAAAAGTCTATCTTTTTCAGTCAATTTTAACTCGGAAATAATCGTTATTTGTATAAGAATTCTGCTAACTCCATATTGGATTTGGGAAATACATTTATTTTTTTTTTTCATACTACACAGTTGAAAAGTTTGTATTTTTTTGTTAAAAAATATGCTGGTTAAAAATTTTATGTTAAATATTTAATATAACATGTTTATGTATTAATTTAACATATTGCTGTTGTGTTAATTAAACTTAAATATTAAATTATTAAAATAACTGAAAAAGGTGTAAAAATAATACAATTTGCACTTATTTTTTATTTTACACAATAAATGTGTTCTGTATTATTAATGACAAAATTTATTTGTTAAAATTTACAGGAAGAAATGTGAATTTTATTCTAGAATAGAAGTGACAGTGACTGTCAACAACATTTTCCCAAGTTAATTTTATCATTAAAAAGATACTTTACATAAAATTTATTTTTCAAACTACTTTGAGGTTTGCATTTATTTTGTACTAAGATATTAATAGTGTGAGCGTCACCATTTAACATATCCATATTATATTAAATTGACACAAAAATTTGTATGGGCCGTTTGTGAGATGTGATATCTATTAAATTTAACAAATTTTTCAACTGTATATACATAACTTTATGCATGCATTTTTTTGTTAACCGCCCGTTTTTGCACGCAAGTGCGCTGCGTTCTCGTTCCCAATACGGCCGTAATTAACGGTGACGTGCGGCGCCGATAAAAGCGGCACGTTTGCGACGAGTTATTTAGAAGAGATGCGGTAGGTCGATGCATGTATGGATACATGCGAGGTGGAGAGCCCCCTCATTTGCATCCTTCCTCGCCGAGAGGAGGCAGCTGCTGGGTTGGTCACCGCTCGCTTCATCTTGTTCCACCGATCGAGAATTCCTAGACAGTGGTGGCTCTGTGCGCTGGCCCCGGGCGTTTCTGCTCGGTTTCACTGTTCAGGATTTCCTGTTTCCTGCACTGCGGATGATTCCGCGGGCACCCGTCGACCCTCGACCGCGTCTAAGGCTAGCGGCGATGCTGCTTTCATAATCGCGAACTTGGCGAGAAAAGAAGAAATTTGTAAAAAGAAATAATTAGCTAAAGATTTTCTTCCTCGTAAATCTATACAAGTTCGATAATATTGATGAAGGCTATTATTTAATTCGATTAAACATAATTAAAATATAATCCTTCTAAAATATACGAACAATATTAATTATTTTATATTTCAGAAAAACATTCTTGATTACAATCTTTTCCAAAATTGTGAAAAATTAACAAAAGATGTGAAAATTAATAATTTTTGATATTTGCTTTTATTGCGAGTAATTAAGGATGTTCTGTAGCAATAGTAGCAAAGAATTGTCAAAATTAAAGAGGAAACATGTTCCTGACGTTTGAAAAATTAAAAAAATAAATTTGAGTTATGAAAAAAATTAAAATATCATAAAATAATATGGATTTTGACGTCTTCGTAAAAGAAAATAGTTGTAATTAATATTTCTCCTAATTTATGGCAAAAACTTTTGATCGTGAATATCCTCTGAAATCAACTGCAAAAAACAATGAAAAACGAGTAATTTGCAGAAAGAGAAAAAGAGACAGATAATATTTTTCTACAATTTTTAGTAAATAACTTTTAAACGAATTAGTGAATCTAAATCAAGTTTTGCACAAATATTTATTAAAATTTCCTTAATATATGTGAAAATTTTTATTTCATCGATAATATTTTTTCTTTGTCAAATTTGTCAATAAGTGCTACAATAGGCGATTTTCCATAAGAATCAATAGTAATTTTAAATTTAAATAACTTCCAAACTGTTAAGAGAATTGTGCTTAGTTTTTGCACCAATATTCAGAAGAAATAGTAGAACAATCTATGAAATTTTAATGCTTTTGTTAGTATTTCGATATATGTCACATACATGCTTAACTAATAAAAGAAGAAATAAAAGAATAAATTAAGAAGTACTAAAACACACAAGATCTGATTTCTCGTACTTCTTTGCATTCATAAAGATGCCATTCAGTACTGTGCTCCTTTGATTCTAATCCGCAGTTTCTGCTGCACAGTAATAATTAATAGACGAGTTAATTAATTGCTCAGCGTTACGTCGTGAGGAATTTCGCCCTTACGTTCCGACTCTCAGTATTCGAATCTGTTTCTGATGCGTTTCTCTTCGAAGAATTCTAAATTTAAAAGAACATTCTGAGAAATAATATGTGTCTTAGAATAAAAAAAAAATTCTTCTGAAATACTGCAAAGGATATTATTTAAATTATTCTGTCAACAAAATATTAAAAATATCTCTTGATTTATTTCTTTCAACTTTTTGGAGTTTAGAATTTTTTATTTACATAAGAAAGATCAGGCGGACTTGAAAATTTTAAATATATATCTGATGAATAACCAAGCATACCTTTTTCGAGAAATTATAAATAATAGATAAAGAAAAAATCCTTTATAAATATATTTTTTTTATATTATATTAATTTATAGCGTAATCTTGAAAAATTTTGAATATCCGGGCTTTTGATGAATCATGATGTATTTTTTTTATATAAACCTCAATATATTTTAATTTTACTGCCGGTTTTTTCCATGTATCACCTTAATCCGGAATTGTCATTCGTGCCACTTTCCAAATGGAACTTTTAATCATAAGGTTAAAATCAAATTTGCGACTTATTAGATATAAATAATATAGTAGATATTTTTTGAGTTACATAAATTTATTTTTTATAAAACATTTTGCCATAAAAGAAGACAAAAGAAAATTTTAGTAATTTATAATTATTGAATTAATGCCTATTATGAATTTGTGATAAAAGCATGCTCGCTTATGTAATGTGTATCAGTTTGATGCATGATTACGATAATTACGGCCCCCTATTTGAAGGAAGAAATATTTACAAAATGTTTTTATCTATTATTTTTTATAAAAAAATTTTTTATAAATGGCGCATTTTATAATATTTTATATAACCGATACACACACATTTTTGTAATAATATGCCGTGAGCAGCTCTTGTGGAGATATCTACTTTTAAAAAGGCATGTTAAATCGATTTTTGCAAATATTGTTATCTCTTTTCCACAATGTTGATTGAAAATTCCGTATGGATGAAATTCTTAAGCCTTAAGCCTCTTACTGCTTAAGTTTTTTTTATGCGCCACGGCCCTAAAAGCGTGTCATGACTGATCGACATTTGACAGTTCAAATAATTAAATGTGTGTATAATTTTTATTTAATTGATTTAAAAAAAAAACGGAGAACTAGAATTAATATGTGTTAGCAATCACACACATACACATAGAAAATAAATGGCGCGCGCTTATTTTTGAAAATGCGGTGATAACTTCACACCGGTCGCGCTTATAGTGTTCTAAATAAAATGAATATGGTTTCACATCTTTCTTGAAAAAGATAATCTAATTGATAAACCAATTTTATTATAATTTAATATTTGAAACAGATATTTTATAAAAAATTTAGACGAAATATTTGAAGGATGTGCAGACACGTGGAAAATATTTTTGAATATTTTATCGTGTATGCATCGATTCTCTTACTTGCTCTATTGACTCAATACTGAAACAATAATTTCTTTTAAATTTTACTTTTGGAATTTGTAATAGGAAGATAGCGCAATATATTTATCTACCGCTCACAACAAATTAAATTTATTTTTCTAGTGAAAAAAAAAAGATATTGTGACTCGAAGGGAACGATTAATTAACATGTACGATATTATCCGATGTGTCGTTGATCTCGATTGATGAAATAAAGAGTCAAGGCAATTTTAAGGCGTCTTAAGACGGCAGTTCCGCGCCCGTGTGGCGTTAATATTAAATAAATTCTTTCGCCGACAAAGAGTCTAGTGTTCGATAGCTTACCGGCGGGCGGCGTGTCATTAACCAGAGCCTCTGCTATAAAGCAATAAGTAATCACGTCGTATCGTCGTAACTGGGTTAACTACGATGGCGGCGACGATAACGATGAGATATATAAATATATGCAAACGTTATCGAGAACGATACGGTTGGCTTTGGCGGGCGGCGTATGCACTCCGCGAGCGCATACCGGAAGTGCGATTTCGCGGGGCGACGACGGCGATTACCGAAAATAACCCCGCCGACCAAACTCCCGCGAACGTTGGAGCGAGAGAAGAGAAGGGTCGCTTAACCCGCTGCGAAAGCGCGCTTTTGTCCGGCGAAAAGCTGGCTCAAGGCTGGACCAAAACAAACTTTTACTGCCGACGGATTCGGACGGATTCTGGAATATCACCGTGCCACGTACGAACACTTTTGTGGCCAGGATTTTTTCCTCCGCTCTCGCGTCAGTAAATTATTAGAGGGAAAAAAAAGAAAAAAGAATGAAATTCTATTATAATTAAAATATTAACTAATATTATTTTGTTTTTGGGCTTCTAGTTTTTAATTGGAAGCGTAAACTGAGAATTTATACTCGATTTTATATTATAAGAAATTGGCTTCATATCATATTTTTTAAAAGTGGACCAAATTTTTTATCTCCAATAAATTGATAACCCGATAATCTTTAAAGCTAATGCAATGACTGAAAGCTATATAAAAAATTAAAATAATAAAAATTAAAATTAAAACAGATTTAAACATTTACAAATACAAAGAATATATAATCAAAAAAAAATAATTCATAATTACTGCAATTTGGATTTAATTTATTAAAAAAAAAAATTAAAAAAAAGGAATTTTCAAATTTGTTTTTAATACAAACTATGAATTTATAAACTAAAATTTTTGATAAGCAAATCAAATTTATATTATCTTTAATTAAATGTAGTAAAATTAGTTTTAGAGAAAATTCTCTTTATTAATTAATATCGATTATAAATAAAAATAAATTATTTCAAAGAATATAAATTATTTTATTTTATTTATTTAAAATTCTTTAGAATTCATTATTATTATTTTTCGTATTTGACATCTTATTATATTAAACAATATAATCCCATCACACGCACAATCAATTACTTGATGATATTTTTCACTGATTGACTGAACATTTTTTTTTATTATCTTTAGTAGCATTCTCAAATAATTCAGATTATCAGTAAAAAATATTATTTGATATTAATCGAGCTGTTTTTCATGGACCGGAAAACCGCGTGTTTGTTCCGCATCATATTTTCCTTTCTCAAAGGAAAATATTATTTCGCGTGGGAATTTCTACGTACCGTGTACGGATTCTTTACTACTTTCGCGCTCGCTTGTGTTTTTCCTTTGCCTCATATTTTGCGAGGAGGAGCCGTAAACAATTCTCGCCCCCTTCCCCTCGATGTAAATACAAGAGAAGATAACTCGTTGCACAAACTTTGCATACAGAATCCTCAACGTTTCGAGAGAGATGCTGTGATTGATTCATCATGCAGTCTCTTTTCATTTATTTGCTGTTAATGCCACATTTATTATTTACATATTGTTTACAGCAAAAATTTAACCCGGCATATTTTCGTAAAGTCACGCAAAAGGGAACTGAGCAATTCCAATTTGAAATTTCTGATTGTACGATACAATTTATCGTAATTTATGACCAAAAAGATAAATATTTTTGTATCTTTATCGTTTGCTGAAATAAAATTTTGATTTATTTTAAGATTGTTTTTCGGATTGCTTTATATTCCGAAGTCACGTTCTTTTAATGATAATTATCTTTTGTATAAACGTGTTTATACAAAATTGTTTTGTTCAACATTCTTTCTTTTTTATCAAGTATACTCAACTTTTAACAGAAAAATTTTTATTTCTTAATTAGATTTTAAATTAAAATGACTTAATTAATAATATTAATAATTAATTAAATAATTAATTAAATAATAAAATAATAAAATCTAATTTTATTTTTCGAATTTTTTATGTATTGACCGTTTCTCACATTCTTTCAAAAAAGCAATTTTTTAAAATTATTATTCATGCGCGTTTACAATTTTTATTAAGAAATAATATATGCTTGCAATAACAGAGGACAGCAAAATACAAGCAAAAATTGTATAACACAGAAAGTTATTTAAAAACCACTTGTTTAGCCAAGAGTCTCGTCGGTTGAGATTCTAACGTGATGACAAGAAATAAATTTTACTTGGAAAATTGATTTCTTTCTCTTCCCCGTCTTGTCTATTATTTTCAGATTTATCGAATCAGTAATAACATAATAAAAGAAACGAAGAAAGATTTCGAATTTTTCTGCTCGCATCAAGGTTGTCTGGACGACAGTGGAGAAAGGAACGGAGGCGCCATTCAAGAGACGAAACATCCGCATATTCTTTCCGAAGTCGAGAGAATGACGATTATATGAAGAGGTGGTGAAAAAAAAAAGAGAAAAAAGAAGAAAAGGTATGCGCTCTCGCTGGATAAAGCATTGTGTAATATGCTATCTTCTGTTATAATTACATGTTCAATGTCAACTCACAAGGATAAACAAAACAATAAAGCCTCATAGCTCCGTACTTATCTGTTGGTTGTATACATCGAGCATCCGATAACAGAAAAGTTATAAGCTGGTATCTCAATACAATGAACAGATTTTTAAAATATAATGCAACCTTTGAAATTCAATCTTATATCTGTGTTTGACTTGGCGCTAGAAATTCTTGTAATGTGTTTGATTAACGAAAACACAAATATAAATATGTAAATAATATAAAATAAATTTATTTAAATTTTTATAACATATATGCTAACATATATCTAATATAAAACACAGATATTGCATATAATAATTTTTATTACTATAATTAAAAAAATATATATATATATATATATATATATATATATATATGTATGTGTGTAAATAGAAATTTAAATGAATTTACTTTATATTATTTACATTTTAATTTATTATGCCACAAAATTGCTGCATTTATGTGCTGAAATTATTTAAGAATCTTTTTTTTACATCAACGTCATAATTTTAATACTAGTTCTTCGTTTCTAATTTTGATTCTTGATAAGACAGAATAATACTGGTATAAATTGATTGCGAATGTCATTTCTGTCATTGTTCATTTGTCGGATAACCCAAGAATATCGAGTCCAGTCGCTATATTCAGGTTTACATTGACAAGGGAATCTGCCGACAATTTGAGTTAATTATTAACGATTTAATGGTGAGTCAAACTAAAAATAGAGAATCGATCGGCGAGCATGAAACCGCGCTGGAACTCCACAGACTCCGAGACGCTGCCAAGCTTGCGGCTATATATCAGAATGGTGAAGTAAAGTTTCAGAGAAGGACAGATCTATCGCATGTCGTGCACGCCAGTCTACATTGTGTTCAATTCGTAAGAAATCGAACATGATGACAAATTTACTTTAATTGTGAGCAGACATAACTTTTTTATTTGTAAACTAGTTTAAACCTTATTCAGAATTAACGACAATAATAAAAAGAAGATAATCATGCGTTATTTTTAATATTTATGAAAAATATAATTAAAAGAAAAATAGTGTGCAATTATATGACGAAAGGTGAATATTAAAGAATAGAAAGAATATTAAAAAATATTAAATAAAAATATATCATTTAATATGTCGATATAAGAAAATGAATATAAATGAACGATTGAATTTCACGATATTTTAGAATGATATTGAAATATTTGCTAGATAAAGTAAATTGACAAGCGGACAGAGTTCAAACATACGAGAGTGATATAATCGTTCTGTGATCTACTTTCTTTGCATGATAAAAAACCGCGACATGTAACACCGCAAGATAGCATCGCTATCTTTACGTGCCGTATTCCGCGTGTAAGATAAAGCTATTTTATACTTAAAAAAAAAGAAAAAAAATGCAACTGCTTGCACGAGCCAGTTTTTCAGACCGTATCCCTTTGTCATTGTGCGTGATTCAGTGACCATCCTCGCGATAATCGTGACATCGATATTTTTATTATGTAAAGCGATACGACATGTGGAACGGGGAACGTACGCATAGGACCTGTTTACACGCGTAAATATGCGTGTCGATGCGTGTGTTCTGCAAATTTTAATCGTTTCAGGAAGAAAACCGGAGGCATCCGGCGTGTTCGATTACCCGCCTTCTATTTCAGCTGACAATTTTGTCGCAATTTTTATCTGTGACACGAATATTTCTCGCAGGCGCCTGTGAAAATTATTGCTCGCAGCATCTCTTTTTGTTGCCATATATTTTATCATATTTTCTTCTAATATATCTTACTATATATATTTTCTTAATGATTTCTTAATATATATTTTCTTAATATATATCTTTCTTAATATATATTAACTTAATGTATTTTCTTAAATTTTTTATTTATAATATAATTTACTTTCAGTTTGACACAAGGAATATTTGTGTTTTCTTGTTAAAAAATATAAAATAACTTTTAATATTTAATATTAATTTAAATATTCTTGTTAAAATATTTCATTTTTTAAGAAGAATAAAATTTTTGTATTAAATATTTAACACAATTACACTTGTGTTAATTTAATATATTGTTCTTGTGTTAATTGAATTTAAATAATTTAAATTATTAAAACAACTGAAAAAAGTGTAAAAATAATACAATGTGCACATATTTTTAATTTTATACAATAAATATATTTCATATTATTAGTGACAGGATTTATCTTTTAAAATTTACAGAACAAAAATGTTGATTTTATTCTAGAATAAAAGTAAGAGTGGCTACAGACTGTCACATTAACATTTTTCCAAATTAATTTTATCATTAAAAATATATTGATTTTACACAAAATTTATTTTAAAATTATTTTGAGGTTTGCATTTATTTTGTGTTGAAATATTAATATAATATTAGTGTCCACCATATTATGTTAAATTAACACAAAAATTTCAGGGGGTCATCTGATATCGACATGTGATATCTGTTAAATTTAACACAAATTTCTCGACTCTATATGCGCGGTATAGTTACACCTTAAAATCTTTCCAGATATCTGCATCGGCAATTGAAATATTTCATCACGTACATCATTATATAAATGAACGTGCACGAGAAAAGGATGACACGATTCCGGCATTGCCGGAGGTAAGAAACCCTATTTTCTTCGTGTATCCTATCTGCATGCTGATGAGCCTTATTCTTGCGATCTTGTGGTGTGCTAGAAAGATACTACCTGACAGACCTTTGATAGTGAGTCTTTCTTCTAAAATGCTTAAAAAAAAACCTTCAAAGTACGTTTAATTATTCCTTGTCCAATATAGTCTTATTTTATATAATTTAAATATAAATATGTAATTTATTTATTTAAATAAAATACAATCTAAAATATATAATACTAAAAATTGTCGAATCTGAAATCCATGTTTCTAATTGACTATTATATAATGATTGCTTAAATGCCTTTTTTTATTCATAACAAATAATTTATGAGATAGTCTGACAATTTAGAAAAATTTAAATATTTTTATGATAATATTATATATATATATATATTTAATTAAAATTTTTTTCTATAATAACAGTAGTTAATGTTATATTTTATTTCTGGCCAAAGAAAGCCGAAAATTAATTATTTAAAGTGCGAAAATAATTATCTCAATACACGCATACAATTAATAAATAAAATTGCGTATATATGTTAAATAATTATATCTTGTTATAATAATGAACTTGCAAGCCTCTCATAATATGCGCGGCATCGGCTATTATGATGCTTGTGACAGGAATAATGGAAATGAAACACGTCGATATGTACATTGACGTTACCGAATTTACTGATGAGGAAATATTGGAGCATCCCATCTTTATTCATAATTTTGTAATGTGTATATTATCGATGTTCGTCATGACTCTGTATCTGATTCAAGCGTGGGTTCTCTTTGACCATTGGCAATGGGTGCGTAAAAAAAAAAACACTTATTTTGTCGATATTTAATAATTTACAAAATATTTTTACATCATCAGCTTTGTCTAACGCAATAATATATTTCCATTGTATGGTATTTTTTTTTAAATCTATAAAATAAAGAGTGTGCTCAA
Source organism: Cataglyphis hispanica (assembly GCF_021464435.1). Classification (NCBI taxonomy): domain Eukaryota; kingdom Metazoa; phylum Arthropoda; class Insecta; order Hymenoptera; family Formicidae; genus Cataglyphis; species Cataglyphis hispanica. The sequence continues at coordinate 3,973,491 of NC_065975.1, forward strand.
GTTTTAGTGTCATTCACTAGTTCGAAATCTTCAAAAAAAATAGCTTCAAATGAATCAATAATCATCAATCTCTAATTTTATTTTAATTTATTTTTTTTTAAATTTAATTTTGTTTTAATTTAAAACAAGGAACATTACATAATTTAAATAATTTATTTAGAATTACACGTACACGCGCAAAGTAACTATTTGCAATTTCAGATTCGAGGAGATACAACAAGTGTATCAAGTAGTAGTCAAAGTTACGATTCTAGTGTGGATAGCGACGTATCTGAAGATTCCATAAATGGAAAAAACATTAATAAACATAATGCCAGACAGCAGGTTGTGGAACTGGCACCGATTCCCTCTTTGAGAGATTTGTCTGTCTCCGCTCCGATCAACGATAGTACTGTAAGAATGACAATTCATTCTGTCTGCTATACAATTCTATCGTTGCTTTTGAAGCAGGTCAAGTTTTTCTGTGCAATATAAGAGGAGCATTTTGATGTGTCCCGACAAGAATTTTATCTTTCTTTCTAGTTTCATAGAATGCCATTTATGGTCTTTTCAGTATTAAAGGTTATCGATGAGAAAAATCAACAGAATGCTTTCTTAAAGATTTTTCACGCAGATATATGCACAATGTAAAAAATATATACATTTAAAAAAAAATGTATTAGCATGTAAAAAAAAATTATCCGAGGCGAATAAGATTTGAAAATTCTTTTCTATTTTATTTGGAAATTCTTCTATAATAATAATTTGAAATTATTTGACTTATCAGTTTGATTCTTTTAGGAGGCTTTAGAGGATGACGAACCAATTTTATATTGTTGTTGTATCGATTGGTGCGATTATATTAAAATAAAAATGAAAAGTAGACCAAAGCATGAGTTTCAAGTTATTCACGTCATGTGAAATGAAAGGAATTTTCAACGATTAATTCAACAAATTGGGAATAGTGATTGTGCTGGCATATATTTCTCTTATCATTGTCTCATTTGAAATACTTCAAACTCAGCATCTATTACGCCATCTTGAGAGATTGATAAGTATCAGTCAGCTGTTCAGCTCTGCGAATAAAACAGTCAATTTGTAACAATACTAAACTGTTTATAAAATAAATGTGTTTTCTCCAATGCGTAATTTCTGCTCGTATAATTTGTTTTATTAATAACAACCTTTTATTTTTTTAGAAATTTCAATTTAATAAAACATAAATAATTAATAGATAACTAATAATAATAACTATATACTTTTTTATCTATTATAGTATTTGTTTTATATATCATTAAAATATATAAAATAAAATTATGTAAAATTAAAATTTTTATACATTTAAATACAATGTTTTTTATAATTTATACAATTATTTTAAGTATGATGTCAATATATATAATAATTTTTGCTAGAAAAAATTATTTATATCAATTAAAGAATATCAGAAAAATAATGCATATATATTTATTCAAATCTTTGTCGATGCAGTTTTTCCAAGAAACTTGATGTCTGATATTTTTATTTTATTCAATTATACTATTAATAATTATAATATCATATAGTATGCACGTGTTTAATTCTTTTATATGATAATTATAAACCTTTTTTATATTGTTATTTATTTTCTTATTTGCAAGAAGAATTTTATAATAAATTCTTTAATTAATATATTATAAATCCACATATGGTTTAATAATGTTTTTATTTTAATTAATTGATATTAATATTAAATATTATATTATAACATATAATGTTATATATATATATATATATATATATATATATATATATATATATATAATGTATGTTATGCATCATATATGTGTGTTTATGTATATAATATTTAATATTTTTAGTATTTTCATAATATTAATAATTTAGAATGCATAATTTAATTACTTTTAATAGAAGTATTTTAATAAGTCGCACAAAAATGCAATAAGAAAAGAGATTCGAAATTCTTTTTGTGCACTAAACGAAATTCATGACATGTTGGATGAAAATCAAGTGCAAAAATGATGCTATCAAGTAACTGACAAAAGGAAGCTAATAAAAGCAAACATGAATGATCATGGGTGATTTATTAGAAATATGTATATATGAAAAATGTAGGAGTTAAACAGTAGTGTATATGATTGAAGAGAATTAAATATAAGCTCTGATAATTACATATTAATACATTAATTATAATGATAATAATAATAATATTATACATTATATTTAAGATATTTCGACATTGCAAGATAACGTTTGTATTTTTTGCATGTACAGTATACATATATTATATTAATAATATAATTTTTATATAATTATATAATTATTTTTATATAATTATTTTTATATAATTTATATATTATAAATATATATTAAATTTGATATAATATCTGTGTATTCTCTCTTGTTTGTCGAGCATAAAAAACAAATTTTTGTCATTTTACATTATATCAAGTAACTATTATTATTTACAAATCATATAATAAAATGTTGGTTTAAATTTAAATAATAGATTTAAAAAATGAAATGAATTAATTTGTGTTTAATTAAATCACTATCAATTTTTAAAATTATAAGCTAAATCAAAAATGCAAATATAATTAAATAATTAAAATATTTTTGTTTACTTAAATTTAAGCAAATCTTTTAATTTTATAAAATTTTATAATTCGATATTTTATTTCTAAAATATTTTTAATTCTAAAATACTTTTCTATAAAAATATTCAAATCTGTACATACTAATATGCTATAAATATAAAAGTTTAAAAAATAAAAATTTTTACAAACATTGTTAAAAAAGATTTATCATTGAAATTTAAAAAATATTACACACAAAAATTGTATAAAATGAGAGATCATTAGACAAAATAATTTATAAAAGCTTAGTGTATCCAGATTACATAAAACAGTCACTTCCACAAATTATATTTGTGCAAATATTTATTCTTTTGATGTTTTCTGATAAAAGTTCTTGAAAATATATCTTAATATTCTTTTCTTAAAAAAAAATTCAAGTTTTGGCATTGGTGAAGATGTAAGTTGCAGTTTTAATATACTACTTTATTATTATATTACTTTAATTTTAATATACTACTAACTATATAGTTTTAATATACTATAACCTAACCTAACAAGAGAGAATAACTATTTGACTAACTTTTTTGTTGACACTTACATTTATATTAAATTTTACAAAATGTTAAATATTAAATAAATATTGTATGTAATCATCTTAATATTTAACAAATAATTTACTTGTTATAAAATCTGAATACACCAAATTTTCATATTTTATTTCGTATAGTCTTCTCTTGTGTCCGAAACTTTTAGAATGATTTTCCTGCCATACAAATGCAAAAATTTTATTTATATATTTTACGAGCTGCTAAATCGAAAAAAAATAATTAATCAAGAGAGATAATAGATTTGTAGTTTTTTTATATTAATTACTTAAAAATTAGAATTCTTTTCAAAAGTACTATATATATTTCTCCTTTAATATACCGGAAGTTATTCATGTGTCATAAAATTTGAAGAGTCACCATCATGTTTTATGTGATGTGTGCATTACTACAATGCGTGACGTCATCGTATGATTATACTGAATAAGATGATGTCACGCTTGAAATGTAGAATCGTAATCTTCGAATCGAATCAATTCCTGGATATTCTCTTTTATCTTAATAATAATAGTAATTCATGCTTTTATCAAATGTGAAATAGCAAAGCAAACAATTATTAAATAAAATCTTCGTGATAAGATAAAATGATGAAGATATGATTATTTATAATTGGACAATTGATTAAATGACAATTTACTATTTCCACATTAATTAATAATGTTATAATTATTTGCACAAAAATAATATTATTAATATTTATTTAATTACAGAGAGAGATGGCAAAATTAATTTTAAAAATATTTTTAAAACATTAATTTTTGTAATAATGTGATACGAATGAGAAAAATGGACATAAAAAGAATATTATAATAAGATATTGAAATAAAAATTAAAAAAAATATACTATGTTATACCAACATGCTTTAGTTATTTGAAAAGAGAAGAATGTATATTTAATTTTTATTCAGAATAAAAATAATAGAATTATAAAATGTGTTTAATTAAATGTTAATTATATTAACGTTTATAGAGCAATTCAACATAGCATGTAAAGCTTTAAAAACTAATATAGAAAAATAATCTTTATAAAAATATTATAATTTACAAAATATCGGTTTATTTAACTTTTTAAATTATAAAATTTTTGAAAATAAAATAAATTATTTTTTACTAATAATTAGGACCTTTTTCTCTCTCTTAAAAAGACTTCTATAAATATTAATTAAAGTTAATTAAATTGTCAATAACATTTACAAAAATAGGATTTGTGTGAATATATGTAGATTCATAGCAGTTGCATTACAACTTTTTTGACATTTAATGTGTATTTAATTTATAGCAATTTTGTTATCGTCTAACCACATTAACTTACTAATTGTGTTTCACATTAAAAATCACAATAAAATGCTTCTTTTATAGTTTTTTATAATTTCTTAAGCTAAAAGTAATCACCACTCATAACGAGCGTCATGACTAAAGCGTCCATGTGGTTGTTCGATGCGTAAACACCACACGACGTAAAAGTCGGCGCATTTCTGTCAATCGTAAAAATTGAGACTAGCCCCGACGCGCCTCCATAATGCGTGGTCGGTCTTCAGCATCAGTCGTCATTGAACCTCCGTCTCGCGAGCAGCCACGACCGTTCGTTCAATCGAGAGCATAAACACGTAAGTACACACTGTATTATATATACGACGCCGAACACGCCCGATGAATGAATGCACGCACTTCGGAATCATTTTCTCTCTCTCTCTCTCTCTCTCTCTCTCTCGCACACATTTTTTACAAAATGTAAATTTGAAGAAAACGCTATACCCGAAGAGGCTTCTAAGACGCTTCCGACGCGTCTTGTTTGAGATTCTTTGTTCGTGCTATCCTTTTGTGTGCCGCTCTCTGTGGGTCGATTGATCTTAATCGGTTGGGGGGAAAAATATTAGAATAAAACAAACGTTACTCCGCATAAATGTCGAAAAATTATGGTAAAAATTATATTTTGCGAAAAAAAATATAGCCGATTGTAAAACTAAATGCTGACATAATTTTTGGGTAGTGAAGAGAAGAGGGACGTATAAACTGTTGAAAGGAAATATTTTGCTTGAATAATACTTTGTCGTGAGTTACGCGAATGATGTCATATGACAGTTACATTTTTTTTGAATGACACAGTTCATTGGGAAAAATAAGCAAGTGAATTTGATAAGTTTATTAATTGTAAGTTTATAATTTTCAAAGCATTTTTTTATACAATTTTGTTTTCTAATTAATAATGCAATCCTTTAATTACAAAGTAATTATCAGCGATATTTTTAATAGCATAAAGATAACGTAAAAATAATTCAAAATTAATATATAAATATTAAGATCTTGATTTTATCATTTTTGTATATATATATATATATATATATATATATATATATATATATATATATATACATATATAGAATATATATGGATATAAAAAAAATATATTATATATATATTTTTTCTTTTAATACATTTTTAAAAATGTACTCTAACTCGGGAGAGAAAGAGAGAGAGAAAGCCCGAAAAAATTATAAAAATGGAGTCAAGGCAGTGGCAAGCAACGTGAAAGTGTGTTCTATACCCTTTTGGGTATAGAAATGCGTTCTTTTTACTTACGCGATATATGACTGCACTTTACTCCTCAACGCTTAATTTACATCGCTTACGTGTTTGAAATTGCAGATTATTGAGAATAATAACGAGATCTCGTTACCCGTATCAGGTTTCCGACTTAATTTACGTGCCCGAGGGAATAAACAATCCGAACGACCTACATTTGCGTTTTGAATCACGCTGCTTCAGTTTGACATTAAAAATCTTACTATTTATTTATCTCATTATTAATTTTTAAATCTTCTCAATATTATTTTTGCATGTGTGTGCGATATATTATTTTTGCACTTATTCTCTTTTATGGAAGATTATTTTTGTCGTGTGTGATAAAATTAATATATTTTAATGCTTATATGTATGCTTATATATGTGCGCGTTTGGCTATTTAATATTAATTTTTTTTTTTATAATATTTATTATATTATTTATTGATAATAACTATTTGATAAGCTTTGTATAGATTAATTGGACAAAAATGAAAATTATTAATTTTGAAGATATATACAGGTTGTCTCGCTGAAAGTAGTCAACCCTTTTATCTTTTAAAAAAAAGATAGATCTTAACAAATGTAAACAATATTGAATTAAATAATAAATTCAAACTAAACTCTATTATGAGAGCTTTCAAACAGCGCTACAGCTTTTATTATCGAAATATTTATTATTTAAAAAAAAAAATTATATACTCTCCATTTGTTAACACTGATAGCTTGTGTAACCAACTATTACGCTTACAATAAAATTCATTAAACCATTTAATTTGATATTATTTATTATGAACTATCTCTTTTAATTTAAAAAATAAAAGAAGGTAGCCACTTTTAGGACCCTGTATATATATGATATTATTTTTTTTAAATGTAACAATTTACTAGATAAGATATTTTGTTCTTATCGCACAAAGATGAAACATCGCTATTAATTTCGCTTTGATGACTCAAGCACGATTTAAAAAATTTATTGACACACACATTAGCAAATAAGTATTCTGCAATGACGATATAGATATGCAGAACGCATCGTTATTTCTACCAGTTTCGTTGCATTCTATCTATCTTGGGTATGTCATGGTCGTGCCGAGTCACTTGTCATTCATTGAGAAATGACGTAAAGTTTATTTTACGATTGATGTAATTCAGCTCGAACTATTTTTATCACTATTGTGGATCTATACATGTAATTATATTGTGAGCGTGCATTCTTTAGAAACAATTTAGAGTCTCGAAATTTATAAATAACATGTATTCCGAAAATCATATATCTAAATAAAGTATCAATAACAGTTGATTGTCATGTCATGTATGATTTCACGAACCTGTATCACTTTTAATTCAAAAACTTTGTATGCGTGGCATTTGATAAGATAATTTTTATGGTATTCTATAAATATATTATTTTATCACATCATTATTTCAATGTTACAGCATGTATAAAAATTTTGTTTCACGCGAAAATAATAATAAATTTTATTACATAAGAAAAAGATGGCAAAAGAAATTTTATACATAAAAAGGTAATGTGAAAAAAAAATGTAAAAATGTTGACAATATGCTAGTAATTAAAAAGACAAATTTAAATTCACAACTATTAAAAAATAATAAATGCAGTCATCATGTATTAAAATTATCGTGATAATTCAATTATTTAATTAAATTAATTGTATGTAAAATTCCTTATATTATTAAAGCATGAAAGCGTAACAAGTCTCATCAAATAATACATTTTATTATCTTTTAGTATGCTCGTATATTTTTCTGCATACAGAGAGGCTCACACCAACGTTCACTTTAACTGAGCACTACGCATTTCCGGTCTCGTTTATGTGACTTTAGTTTAGTTATCGATTTTCTAGTCTTCATTCTTCTTTATCATTCATTATGTTTTAATGCGACTTACGTTCTGTGCTTATAGTCGCTATATTTTTTTTTGTACGTTCCATATTCATCAATCGTTACTAATTATACACATAATTCAAGATGCGCATTTTTGTATAAAAATACACAAGAATGTGTTTTTACATATTTAAACAAATGAGAGATTGATTATAATTTATATTTTTTCTACTTGTAGATTAGACAAAATGGCTACTGTCACGAGGTTGTCGATCATAAAATCCCTTGAACTTGTAAGTATATTAATAAATATTTTTATATATATTTTTATAATTAGTATTATATACATAAGATTACACATAAGTGTCCTTAATTTAATGATTGGCATCTTATTATATTTTAATTACAATTTTAATTACATAATATTATTTAATTTTTGTAAATGTAATTATTTATGTAAATGTTAATTTAATGCTTTTGTCATAAATCAATTTCAAGCATAATATTATTTTATTTGTAAAATGCAAATTTTTATACACATTAACACATATCTCATAGTGCAATGTATGTTTATTTAATTGACTTTAAATTCTACGGTGTAATAACTAGAAAAGGATTATGAACGTCGTAAATCATCTCATTCTCTTTGAATGAATAAACTCAACAGCCGACTGTATGATGTCACGTTACTAGATATTAATAAACATAATCTGAAACACGCACATAAAATATTTACTAGCAAACTATTGCGATAGAAAAACAAAAATTGTTCATATCCGTTGTCTCAAAAAATTCCTTTACTCTCAGCATCCTTGAGAAAATACGCAATTCCATGTTCCAAATTTGTCGATGTTTCTTGCACACATATATCTCCAGCCGCGAGAGAAACAGTATCCTCGAGGTCATCTAACACTCGTCTCTAGGAACTCTATCAAGAGCGCTCTCGAATTTATTTTTAACGTAATGGTACTGCGCTGTTTCTTCCAATCGATCGACCTAACTTAGGGATACGCGTACGTCACGATCGCGCTTTTCTGAGATCGAGAAAATCGATGCAGCGCGCGCGTCAATATCGCACACTGTTGTTGGGCGTAGCATTCCGCGCTGCATATCTTTCGCGATTCGTAAGGCGACGAGAATGGAGAGTGACATAATCGCCACTGATTATCGCACAAGAGCTTCTCTTCTCTTATTATGGTCCGCTCCGTGTCGTCCGCAAGTCGACCTGTATGAGAGTTTCCGTTATAATTCGTTGGAACTACGGGTCATATTGCGGGAAGGCTACGCCTTTCGTGCGACAAGCCTTTCTCATTGTCGATCGTGTTTTTTGGCGAAAAAAAAAATTAATTTTATTTATTGTATATTGAAATATATCATACACTTTATTTTGCATTAATTAAAATTGTTAACAGTATATATATTTGCGTAATTTCCCCAAATGTCATCAAATGTCAAATCATTATTGAAAATGTAAAATTTTTAAGTAGTGAATATTGGGATAAATTAATAATTTAGATAATTCTTACTTTTATTACATAAAACAATCAAGTACTTAAAAATTGTTCTTAAGAACATTTATCTTGGCAAATATTTATCTACTTTTGTTTACGAATTAACGCCCACTCTTAGCTTAAGCTTGCGATATTTTAACTGCACCAGCAGATGCTTTATAAATATAATTTTAGAGTTCCCTCCTCTTGTTTGATTTCTTCCTGAAGTTTCTTAACGAGTACAGTATTATTTTGCAATGATTTTTCAGATAAACTGTAGTAGAACATTTGATTTTACTTGTTGATAAATAAAAATAAAAATATACATATTCTCTACAAAAATAAATATGATTTATTTTGTCTGCAGTCTTATATAAAATAATTAGCATTATTATTCTGTCTTTCTCTCTAAAAATTCTATGTAAAATAAAAAAATTAGCAAGATACAAATGTATATCTTGAATTAATATGTTGACTAATATCGAAACGTACAAATAAAAATTTCTTGTGCTACTTTCTTTACTTAACACACGTGTCTAGAATATAATATATTTACATCGCTAATTAATATATATACCTCGCTACGTCATAGTCACTTCTCATTGTCAGTGACAGATCTGGTAAATGCGGCACATAGCATTGCGATGTAATATCGCGTGCTTATTGACGTACACGTGAGTGACCTAGCCCGAGGCTCTTTAAGATACACTCAGAATCAGGCATGTGTTCATCGTATCAAGGACGATTAATGTAATTTTTAATATTGACGCCTTAGAGATGATTTACAGATGAAAATTATGTAATTGTGAAGTGTCTCCATAAATCAATTTAATTTTCTTTTATTCAATTTTTATTGACTGCTAATTATTTTTAAACATGGTACTCTAATTATGGATGTTTTTAATTTTTTTTTTACATATTATATATTGCATTTATTATATATTAACATGAAGATGTTTTATGTTATAAAAATAAAAATTTATTCTTTTTATTAAAAAAAAAAAAAAAAATTTAATATATTATGTACAAAATATTTTCGTATGACTATAGATGCTTTAAGATTTTTTTAAGAACTTTCTAATCTTGGGATATTGATCGTCTTATTACATCGTGTTTTATTATAATGAACAACATACTGTAAAAGGTGATTCTATTCATATGATTATAACTGTGCTAACCGAGCTATATCAAACAATTCGATTTTACGAGCCGACCTGTTGCCTGGAAATAAAAGTTCTTTGCCAACTGGGACAATAGTGAGCAATATTTTATTTATAATGGGATCGCGAAAGAGTCGACGGACTCTCTTTGAGTCGACCCAGTTTCGTGAGCTGACCTCTACATCTTTACTTTGGCGAATAAAATGAACTATTATAATTATGCAGAATGAGCGAGAGATTATAAATCGAAAAAATGGGACAAAATTTCAATAGGATTTTCAATAGGAAATTTCAATAGGAATTTCAATAGGACAAATTTTTTGTCGCACCTGGTCGGAAAAGTATTTGCCTATATTTTTAAGTATCTCCCTCTAATTGCAGCTCTTGGTGTGCATCCTTATCGGACTGCACTATCACTCTTTCAATGCGGGAGATCAACATACCGCGATGATAACGATGGGCACATTCGGCGGATACTTGATTATCTTGGTCGGCTTGTTCATCGGCAGCGTGATGGGAACGCCGGTCAACCGTCGTGTGGTACGTGTTAGAGTAAATCTGTATCATTGATACAATTTTTTTTTTTTTGATAGATATTGCAAGATATATCTTTTATTCTAGAAGAAGAAAAATTAAGGATAGAATTAAATAAAATAAAAAAAAAAATTAGTATTTAATTTCCTAGACAAGATATATCAATTTAAAGTTCATAACAACAGTACGATGATTTCCACTGAATGCGATTTTTTTTTTTATCTCTTAGGACCTCTTCTTCTCGCTCGTTGGATGCGCTCTTTTCGTGGCTACGGGCGCGCTTAACATCGACTACTTCGACAAAATCGCGCGCAAATCATCGTTTCGTGATACCGGTTTGGCCAAAGGATCTATCAGTATCATCGAGGGCGCTATTTTTCTCGCAGATGCATTCCTTACGTTTCGGGGGGAGAATTGAGATCTGAATCGTTTTCAAGTACAATAGAGGGACTGCACGGCCGGCTGTTCGGTGTTAACCACATTCCGCAATCGACGGAAATCTTTTCTATAAAGGATATACTGCCAAGAAGTTTCCTGATATATGAAAGAAACTTCTTTTCTAGCCGGGTAGTCAAATATGGGAAATATTTATACAGAAATCCAGGATTCGGGTCTTTTATTACTTTTTTTTTTTTCATCAATTTTACACGCATGCTTCTTTGTTTAATTTGATAACTTGTTATAGAGAATTCTAATTTGAAAACCTATAGGATTTTTTTTTTTTATAAATTAAATTATTAATTAGGCAGTTTTCTTCTGAATAAGAAGAAATTTTCGGGTTTATTTAAGAGCCAGAGTTTTAAATAATATATTATTGCGTTAGTACCTAACACCGATGATAGTACAAAACGTGCAGGGATCACAAAAATGATATATATGCGTATTTTATACATATATATATATATATATATATATATATATATATATATATATATATATGTTAATATTAATAAGAGGCAGTCTCTTAGAAGCAGGCCAGTTGATTCTATAATCGTTAATAATAATGTACTGACATTATGCAATTGTAAATTTAAATTATGATACTGTTAGAGTCTAACAAGAATAGCAGCAACGGAAAAAAAAAGAAAAGAAGAAGAACAATAAATATCATGACATGTTTTTCTATATGATCCTATTTGCGTGTGTATTTCGATGCTAAATATTCATCGTGGCGATCTCGAATCATTCATTGTCTTTTCACAAATATTTGTGAATATTTATCTTTTATTTGTACGTTTTTACGCTAAGATTTCAATAATAAAGGATTATATATGAACAGAACTGCGGAGAGAATGTATTTATATGCACAGTTGGAAAATTTGTGTTTTCTTGTTAAAAAATATGCCAGTTAAAATTTTTGTATTAAATATTTAATATATTCATGTGTTAAGGATGTTCTGGATGTACAATAGTAGCAAAAAATTGTTAAAATTAAAAAGAAAACATATTTCTTACGTTTATATTGTTTAAAAGATTAAAAAAATAAACTTGGGTTATGAAAAAAATTAAGTATCACAAAATAATATGGATTTTGACGTTTTCGTAAAAGAAAATAGTTGTAATTAATATTTTTCCTAATTTATGGCAAAAACTTTTGATCGTGAATATCTTCTGAAATCAATTGTAAAAAAACAATAAAAAACAAGTAATTTGCAGAAAGAGAAAAAGAGACAGATAATATTTTTCTACAATTTTTAGTAAATAATTTTTAAACGAATTAGTGGATCTAAATCGAGTTTGGCACAAATATTTATTAAAATTTCCTTAATATATGTGAAAATTTTTATTTCATTGGTAATATTTTTTTTTTTGTCAAATTTTTCAATAAGTGCTACAATAGACGCTTTTCCATAAGAATCAATAGTAACTTTAAATTTAAATAACTTCCAAACCATTAAGAGAATTGTGCTTAGTTTTTGCACAAATATGCAGAAGAAATAGTAGAAAAATCTATGAAATTTTAATACTTTTGTTAGTATTTCAATATATGTCACATACATCCTTAACTTAACATATCACTATTGTGTTAATTAAATTAAAATGTTAAATTATCAAAACAATTGAAAAAAGTGTAAAAATAACACAATGTGCATATATTTTAATTTTACACAATAGATATGTTCTGTATTATTAGTGACAGGATATATTTGTTAAAATTTATAGAAAAAAATATTTTATTCTACAAGAGTGAAAGTGGCTGCAGACTGTCAATAATATTTTTCCAAGTTAATTTTATTATTAAAAATATGTTGATTTTATACAAAATTTATTTCAAATTACTTTAAGAGTTGCATTTATTTTGATTTAAAATATTAACATTGTGTTATCATTCAACATGTATTAAATTTAAATTAACAGAAAAATTTGTGTGGACCGTTTGGGACATGCAATATCTGTTAAATTTGACACAAATTTTTCAACTGTGTGATATTTCTCACCATTTCTCTGACACTCTTTCCTCTCATCCATCGCCTTCATTGCAAAATACGAAAATATTTGAATGCGGTTCGCACGCTTGTTGTCATGTTGCACAAAGCAGACGAGACGTTATACAACAAAGCACAGGAAGTTTCACTTTCACTCTATGTAAGAGCTGCACAATGCATTCGAAAAAAACAATCTTGGACATATGTATATTTTATCGCGTGTGACTTAGTAGTGGTAAAGCACGGAATTACTTTAATGCGAGTAGGTAATGTTTGTTTGTTTCTAACAAGAAAATCTAAAATATTTTTTATTTAGATTTGTAATAAATTGGAGAAAGTGAATTGTAAAAGAGAGCAAAACACACACACACACACATTATATATACTCTTAAAAAGCGTAGTGAAATAGATCGAATATCAATTAAGACCAGCAGACTTCTCGATTTCTATTCAACCAACCGTATATATTGCATTATTTCTCTCTTATAAATTGCTTTCTCTTATTTGGAACACAGTGTATAAATATATCTCATTATATTCCATTTTTAAAGAACACAGTACTTTCTTCTTGATTATTTCAGTCTGTTTTAGTAAGCCATTTAATGATTATCCATTATTTAAATTTATATGACTAATTGATTGTTTGCTTATTGATTCTCTCTTATTCAGCTAATCCAGAATTTTTAAATAAAAATAAAAATATTCATAAATGAACTCTTTATTCATCTGCTCTCGTCAATGCCAATTATTTTCTTGATTACGTCAGGCAGCAGTTCATTATAATATAATTGTCTTATTAGAAAATTTTCTTGGAAATTCGAGAAAAAATTAATTTATTATATATGGTCATACACACACATACACACACGCATGCGCGCGCGCGCACACATACACACACAAATATATGATTTTTTCCCATTTTTTCTGGGGCAAATTATTTGAAAGAATTATTTATATTATATTAATCTTGTTAGAAATTTAAATTATTTTTTTATCTATTAAATTCAGCATAAAATTCATTTATATATAATTAGCATATAAAGTATATCTTACCATAAGTAAAACATAGAAACAAAAAAGTTATCTGCATCAAGATAATTAAAATGTAATAATAAAAAAATATTTAAATGCAATATATATATGTATATAGGGTGTTTCAGATTAATGAAGCTTCAGAGTCTTATAGGAAATTGAATTTGAAACAAAAAAGTTCCTATAAATCGGGAACGGAAACGCTTTATTAAAAAGTTGTAGCTAATAAACTTTCTTTAAGAAAGTAATTATTTATCATTAAAATTTAATAAAAAATTTTTACATTTGCAATGTTTGCACTATGAATGTAGTTCACACACAGACCATCGAAAGAAGGTTTTCTTCAAGTTTCTCCTTTTTTCGTGTTTATTTATTTTCTTTTTTATTTTCTTCTTTATTTTCTTTCAAACATCTTATCAGAATTAAATGAAATTAGTGTAATTCAGTTTGTTATTTCATTACCCATCAGATTTATTTTATTACTTTTTTTTAAATGAATATAAGGTTTTGAAGTTATTAAAAATCATTAGAAAAACGTGATTTTTCGAAGTTTATTACCTATAACTTTCTAACGAAGCCTTTTCAAACCTATGTTTATAGGAACTTTTTTGTTTCAAATTCAATTCCCTATAAGACCTTGAAGTTTCATTAATCTGATCTGGAATATCCTGTATATAGATATATATATATATTTTTTTTAAATGGAATTATATACATATTTTATTCATATTATTATTTATGTACGATAAGAATTCCTTTCCTCATTTACATTAAAAATTTTTATTTTTAAATGTCGAGATCTCAATTCGAGATCTCGATTCGAGATCTCTCGAAATCGCAATCGAATCGATTCTTACAATCGCGACCGTAGTGTATAGCGCGTCATGAGAGGCCGCCAGCTGTCAGGCCGCTTTTCCGCGCGTATGCATGTGTGTGTGCGCGCGCGCGCGTGGTGCATGATGCGAACGGAGTAGTGCATGCATCGTCGCCGTCGTCGCGGCCGTTCTTGGCAAGGGCAAGATTCGTACTTTATTTATCAATTATAGCGCTGATGCGCGGTGCGTAGCGTTAAATGTGCGTGCAGGATGTCGAACCCAGGCGGTAGCAGGAGGAATGGAGCCATGAAGATCCGTTTGACGAGTGAGTGCGGAGCATTAATCCCGACAACGTCGGGCGCTATGCGTGAAAGTCACGGTTTGGTTTGCACGCACGACGAGAGAACACCTACCTACAGTACCTACCTACCTATCCACCTACCTACGCTCGGCCTGTTTTTGTTTGGGCATCGTTCAATATGGCCCCGCGTGCGCCGTGTTCTTCCGCGGGGAGGCTTCGACGCGAAACGTCAAAACGTTCGGGGGGATACCCTGAATGAACGATACAAGTTTCGCCGTGGCTCCCTCGCCCTTTTGGTTATGTGCTTACCTCCTTCGGCAACGGGGGCGACCCCACCGCGAGCACTCTCCGGGAGGTCAATGAAAATCTTAATTGTGAATAGTCGAGAAGTGTCATTATCTCCATGATATCCTTGACAAGGCTCATGCAAGGAATTTTTTCAGGCATTATATGCTATGTGAATTTGAGGCAAAACATGATTAACTGCCATTAAATTTCTGATTCTATATGTAGGATTTTTTTTAAATAAAAAGTACAGAAAGAATATATATACACAGAAAAATTAGGCTTATTTTTAGCTGATATTATTTTTTAAATATTTTTAAAATTTTATATATATTGCATTATTTCTCGCTATCACTTTTATTCGTGTTATAAACGACATTATCAACAATTTGTACGAGTTATAATATTATTGATATATTAAGCTTAAATTGAGACGTCTCTCATGATAATGAAGATATAGTAGTATTCAATTATATATAATTCAATTATATATAATTATATATAATAGTTCAAAGAATATTATCCCATACGTAATACATATAAACAGACAGTGCAAGTTTTAGACTATCATTATTGAATCGAATTTTGTTATAAAGTTTTTTAAAATTTTATTGATTAAATGTTATATTAACGTAGAAAAATTGTAAAGTAATATATTTAATTCATTAAATTATATATATAATAATATATCATTATATATATATATATATATATATATATATATATATATATATATATATTGATATATTAGTTTTTTACAAAAATATATATTCATGATTTTATATGTTTTAGTCTTATGCGCCCGTAACCTCGCAAGAAAGGATTTATTTCGTAAGTTTACTTTTTCTACTTTTTTTCATAAAGAGATTAGTATGTAAAAATATAAATGAACAATTTAAGAACAATTTTTCTTGTAGGCTTACCCGATCCTTTTGCTAAGATAACTGTCGATGGTTCTGGACAATGTCACAGTACAGATACTTGTAAAGCGACGCTTGATCCTAAATGGAATCAACATTATGATTTGTGAGTATCTTTTTAAATTAAATATAAAATCTGTTTTGTGTTAATGTGTAGAGAAAAAATCATTTATTTATTTATGCAGATACATTGGAAAGAATGATGGAATCACTATATCTGTATGGAATTACAGAAAATTTCATAAAAAACAAGGTGGAGGATTTCTAGGATGTGTATGCATATTATCAAATACCATTCAAAGACTTAAAGATACAGGATGTATGTTTGTGCTTGTTTTATGTTATATAATTATATTTTATTCTTGCCTCTAATAAAATCCAAAATATTTAAATATTGATTTAGGCTTGTTTTCATGATTTCAAAAGTAATAATATTTTTTACAATAAGTGAAAAGGCAATGTATAATTTTATATCTGTACTTTTTTAGATATGCTTTTTAAAGTCAATATATTGAATATCTCTATATATGTTCTTTTTAAAGGAGAAGAAAACATTTTATATATGTTGCAATTATTTTTTTCTAAAGATTACTTTTACTATTTGCAATGTGTATACTTTTAGATCAACGTTTAGATTTATGTAAAGCTCGTTCGGATGACACAGACGTTGTGAAAGGGCAAATTGTAGTATCCTTAATGTCACGAGACGGTCACAATGGTGCTGTAAGTAATACGATCGGTCATAACGCTGTGGTCGACGTGCTTGGTGATTTGAGTTGTCCGAACGATTTACCGGATGGATGGGAAGAAAGAAGAACCGAAACCGGTCGACTTTACTATGTAAATCATTATACGAAAAGCACGCAATGGATCCGTCCAAATGTTCGGTAATGCTCAATATCTATGTATATTGCTGAAATACAATGTATAATATGAAATTTATTCGATTAATATTTTTTATAGGCCTAACAATGCTATTATACCGACAACACCGGAACCTCCTCCGTTGCTGTCATCAGAACCGACATCTCCCAGCAGTAGCACAAGCTCGCCAAATGTGAGAAATGAAGAGAGTCCTGCAAGACACACGTCGTCTGAATGGAATAATGGAGACGGGACACCCAATCAAACGCCTAGTCGAGACAACTCGACGCAAAATACCCCGAGAAGTACACCAACAGAAACAGTTCTGTTGTTGCAGCAGCAACAACAGAATCGCAATCAGCAACAGAATCATCATATGAGAAACCTGACATCGGTGGCGTCCGTGAGAGATCGGCGCCCCATTAGAGGAATCGATGAACAAAATGGCAATCAAAACATAAACGGAAGGATAGAACGTGGTTCCAACAGCGGGAGCCAAACGCGAAGGCCTAATCGCAGCAACAGAAATAGAAATAATGTATCGAATAGCGATAGACGAACTGATCCTCCGCAACCATCGGACTTACCTCGTGGTTACGGTATGAATCAAATAACAGTATAATTTTTTTTTAAATACAATACACTATTTAATAGAAAACAAAACTTATTTAGAAAATATAGTATTAATTTTTATTATATATATATATAGAAATGAGGAAAACTCAACAAGGCCAAGTATATTTCTATCATGTACCAACTGCATATTCTACTTGGCATGATCCGAGGATACCACGTGATTTACAAGCTAACGAATTAACGAACGAACTTGGCCCTCTTCCTAGCGGATGGGAAATGAGACAGACTCAGACCGGACGGGTATATTTCGTAGATCACAATAATAGGACAACACAATTTACTGATCCCAGGCTGTCCAGTCAAATCATAAGCAAACTGTTAAAGTAAATATAGAATAAATATTAAGTAGAAGAGTATATTTATGATTACAACATAATATATATAATTATTATTGTTTTATTGATAGTAGGAGACAAAATAATAATATGAACTATCAAACCACGAATAATGCAAATAGTTCTGTAACGAGTGAAACTACTGAGGCGGATACAACAAGTTCATCAATGGTTCAATCTAACACGTCACACCAGTCAACAAGAAATGAAAATGGGAATAACAATAATTCTCCAACAAGTGAGTGTAGTTACAAATTTTAAAAAAAAATATTCTTGAAAAAAAAAGAAAATTTTTTAAATATCTTATGTACATTATATCTTTGCTTTGTATATATTTTACATATTTGATAACATTCGCACAATGTAGATCACGTAATCTACTTATTTTCAAACAAAAACAAAACATGTGCCTTACAATTTTATCTTATCTACAATATGTCTATCTGTGTAGCTGTTAATCAGTCTCAGTTATTATTTTGTCATTTGGACAGAATGCCATTCCTTTTCGGGAGAGTTTTGTTCATCAGGGCACATTATTGTAAAGATTAAAACTTTTAATTTTATGTTAGTGTTATTAGTACACTTGTATAAAAAAATTTTTTTTTTAAATTTTAGTGGAAAGCACGTCATCTCAAAATGCTCAAACAGTGTCAGAATTACCAAAAGAGCTTATGGATAACGAGCTTCTTCCAAAATACAAACGTGATTTGGTAGCGAAGTTGAAATGTCTTCGAGCGGAATTGAACGCGCTTCAACCTCAGAGTGGACATTGTAGATTAGAGGTGTCAAGAAATGAAATATTTGAAGTGAGCAATTTTTTAAAAGTATTTACTTATTTTTTTTTTAATTTTAATACATGGTTATCAATATAAAAAATTCAGAGTGTTTCCTTTTACAAGAGTTTCTTTTTATAAGCAATGCTTTGTTCTTATAGGAATCGTATAGACTGATAATGAAAATGCGCCCGAAAGATATGCGTAAAAGACTCATGGTCAAATTTCGTGGTGAAGAAGGTCTGGATTACGGTGGCGTGGCGCGTGAGTGGCTATATTTGTTGTCTCATGAGATGCTAAACCCGCAATACGGACTCTTTCAATATTCGAGGGATGATAACTACACTCTGCAAATTAATCCGGATTCAGGCATAAATCCGGAACATTTATCATACTTTCATTTTGCCGGGAGGATTATAGGCATTGCCGTTTTTCATGGTCACCACATTGATGGTGGTTTCACGACTCCGTTTTATAAAATGTTGCTTAACAAAGGTATAACGTTGAATGATATAGAAGGGGTCGATCCAGAACTGCACAGGAGCCTTACATGGATGCTGTAAGTAACATATTTTTTTCTAGGAAATTTATTAATATTTAATATTTATTAATATTTCTTAATATTTAATATTTAATATTTTTGCTTTGGAAACAAATGTCACAGATAATTTCAAAAACTTATTATTTATATTTTTCGTTATTAGGGAAAATAGCATAGACGGCGTGTTGGATGCCACGTTTTCTGTAGAACATAGCAGTTTTGGTATGTTGAAAAATCACGAATTAAAACCAGGCGGTAAAGACATTGCGGTAACGGAAGAAAACAAGAAGGAATATGTTCGTTTATATGTAAACTATCGATTCATGCGAGGTATCGAGCAACAATTCTTAGCATTACAAAAAGGATTTCACGAATTGATTCCTCCTCTATTACTGAGACCGTTCGACGAGCGTGAATTAGAATTAGTTATTGGTGGTTTGGGCACTATCGATATAAACGATTGGAAAATGCATACTCGTCTCAAGCATTGTACGCCCGATACCCCGGTTGTCCAATGGTTTTGGCAGATAGTAGAGTCGTATGGCGAAGAAATGAGGGCAAGATTACTTCAATTCGTCACCGGCAGTTCCAGGGTTCCGTTACAAGGATTCAAAGCTTTACAAGGTAAATGTTCACTTAATATCAGCTCTTTAAACACATCGCGTTAAAAATATCATTGTAGCATTTTGTACTGTGTTTTGATTTATAGGATCGACTGGAGCGGCGGGTCCTCGACTTTTCACAATACACGCCGTTGATGCACCGAGCGAAAATCTACCAAAAGCGCATACTTGTTTCAATAGAATAGACATACCGCAAAATTATCCGACTTATCAAAAAATGCTTGACAAACTCACACAAGCGGTTGAAGAAACTTGCGGCTTTGCAGTCGAATAAGAAGGTATGTTTTTGCAGACTTGTCATGATCATTTCTGTATGCTAAAACATATTTAGGCAATCCGAGAAAGTGAATTTTCATGATAGATAACGTTATTTCTAAAAAAATACTATGTTTATTCTCTACATTGATAAAACACCACATACACAAGATGAGTTTTAGGAGAATTATAGAAAGAAAGTGTTATGTAAGATATCAGCGCGATATCTTGTTGACTTGTGTACAAATATGAATGGCCTTGCAATTATGAATCATGATCGGTACCTTGCATATCCAACAAAATGATTTACGTCCACTTTTAAACAAGTTTGAGTAACGATTTTTAAAATATTATTGGTTTTTTAAATATTATTTGGTTTAATAACTCAAGCTGTACGAGGATCATTACAGTTTTACAAGAAATATTTTGATCAATCTGTTTTTTATATTTGTATACATTTGAAAGTTTTATTAATTTTATTTCTATTAATTAAAATCATTGAAAATCATTTTGTTAAGTTTAACAAAGTTAGATTCGCGTTAATCGAATTATGATATAAATGTAGGACAGAGTATGTATGCAAGTTTTATAAAAGATAAAATCTGAAAGATTATATATTATTATTATATGATGTTCATATATTGTACAGATTTTTTATTGAAACACGAAAAAAGTACACGAATCAAGAATCTCGCGGTTGTAAATGTAGCAATAGATGATGCAATAGGGAATCAATTCACACAACTAACAATGCGATTCATATTTGGAAGTTTTTAATTGTCACTCTTATCACACACACATGAATAACATTTGCAAACTGCACTGTCAATTAATTTCATATCAGTTATCTATCGAATAATAGGAATTAGTGTGTTAAATGAAAATTACATATATGTATGAAATTCTAGTAGGAGTAGACATCAACTAAGCACAATGCTGGCAATCTAGTATTTTGAAATGTATTACGACCTTGATGTCTCTTCTTAGACAAGAAGTGGAAAGTTTGTATATATATATATAGAGATATAATAATAATAATAATTCTGAACGCAAATGTTTAATTGAAATGAAATTTATATTACAGAATTATTCTGATTTATAGAGAGTATAGAAATAATAATAATATTATTATTGGAAAGTGTATTTTCAAATTCTGTGTTAAATCATTAATTTGAAGTAACATATATGATATATGTTTTTTATCAAAGAGCTCTCTCTGCAAATATAAATTGACTTACATTTCATTTTTTTTATTATTATTGATTATTATTTGACATCATTACTATTTATTTTTTATGCGCAGATAATATTTTGAAACTAATTATATTTTTACTCTTCAGGCTTGTAATATATTGAACCTAATATATTGTAACATTTTCGTTCAGAGCTTTTGCGATCAACAAATGTTATCGTTGTGTAAGTCCAACAAGATCATTTGTTGCTTGTTAAGAATTGATATTATCGAATGCGTTGACAAGATGTAAATAATTTATTAGAGATTAGTATAATAGAGTAATATGTAATAAAAGTAGCGTTTCAGGCATAGATCGGACGTACTCGATTGTACACGTACGGCTCTGCAATGGAATCACGCTGATTTTAATATTGACATTTACAATTGTGTACATTGGCTTTAATTTTAAAGCATACTTATCTAAGGAAAGAGTTCAATCGACGGGTTTATGTAAGTTTATAATGTTTCGATCGAACTGACTTTTGTGTTTGAATACTTTACGAAACATATCCATATATCTTACTAAGCTTTTAGTAAGATATAGCGCTATTTCTCTCTTATTTATCGTACGAAATTTTTATTTTAGTCCAATATATGATACTATTGTAAAACTGTCTAATTCATAACATGCATGAATCACCGATTTGTATAATTACTACATTATTATGTATTTGTATCATGCACATAACTGTGATGGAACATATCGTAGACGAAAACCACAGTGTGAAGGGCACCTAAAGTCTCCTTTTTCAAATCTTGAGAATTGGTGCATAATTTTATGTTCACTTTTTTATACACGATATCATATATATATATAGTTTTGTTAGTTCTTCTTTGGAATAAAACGTTCCCATATCTTGTCTGAGTTGTGCGAAGTGTCGTCAGTGTCACCCGTTTTCAATGTCTGAAACACGGTCTGAATACTGAACGTGATTATAACGAGGAACGTAATTATTACGACTCACAAGTAGGATAATGGGTAGCTCTTAGAGCGCTAAGCTCACATAAATGGACATTTCTGTAGTAATGTCTGTATTCTATTGCGTTTATTTCAACACGAATCATAGTCTGTTTCTCGGATGCAGTAAATGCTTCAATACATATTTTATCAGCGATATATATATATATATGCTAAAAAATCCACTAATTTTTTACGAGATATATATAATTATGCCAAATATATGACATAATTAAGTAAAGAAGCTATTTTCGATATCTAGAGATTGCTACAAATTTAAGATTAACACCAGACTACAGGCAATCGAGAAAGTTGATAAAAATGCAGAGATTTATTGAGATTGAATCAATACATATTAAGATTAATGAATTTTTATTTTCACATTTTAGATATTTTCTTTATATTAAAATTTTATTAAAAAACATTTTAAACATAAGAGATTTTACAATAGAAAACTTCTCTTATAATTTCTTTATTGCTTTCTTTTTTTATTACTTTGATCATTATCTTGTCACTATATAGCAATAAAGGCCTTGAACGTGCCTTGTTGTTGGTGTTAATGATAAACAGGAAAAATTGTATTTATACAATATTTTAGGATGTGATATAAATTTTATCCTCCTTTCAAAACAAATATATATATATATATATATATATATATATATATATATATATATATATATATATAAACATATATGTTACACAAGTGTCAGTTTATACTATGATGATCATATGAATGAATAAAAAAAAATGACAGAGTAATGATAAGATTACAATTCAACTATGAAGAATAGCCAAAGAAGTATCTTGAAAAATTAAATATCTGTTATTTAGAAGGATTTTTATCTATATATTAGCTACATCTAAAAAAAACTAGAATATTATGAATAATTTGCAATTTCTTAATCTATCATTTGTAATTTCTAATTTGTCATTAAATTAATGTCTCTTTCTAAAATGAGTTACATGTTACACATGTGTTAGATGGGTGATATTTAACATCGAAAACTAGATACTGAATATTGTATATATACATATACTTTGTGAATTATGTTATTATAATTTTAATGTTAGTGATGTGTATAGGGAAATTACACATTTAGTCAAAATTATTATATTGGATGATAAAATATGATTACTCTGTTATTTGTCGAATATATGTTGGAAGGAAAGGAATTATGAATAAAGATGAAGAGATAAAAAAGAAAATAAGAGAGACAATATTTAGGATTCACATAAAATATATATAAATGAATATATTGCATATTAGTATATTGCACAAAATAAATTTGCTTGCAAGCGGTAAATATTGCAGAAAAGTTTGTGAATTAGAAAGGAGATACACAAATTTAAATATATTATGATTAAGATTTGCAATTTGTTTTATGTAAAATAGCAATAATCTTGAGTCTCTTTTTAATCCTTTATCTTATCCTGCTGGATTATCAGAATCAGTTAGACAAAACCTGCAAAAGTGTTATATCTATTTAGAAACGATACAGCTTTGTATATACATATGTTGAAACTTTACCAATAAAAACAATAAGAGATATATTGATAAAGGATTGAACACATACAGTATGAAAAAAAATGATAATAAATAACTTCGCAGTAACTATTATAGATACCGGTTTTTTTATGTCAATTAGCCGATGTTGAAGTATTAGGATTATTATAAGAATATTTTTTATGACCGATTATAAAGACAGAATCTAATTGCGCCGGTTGACAAAAAATTTGTATTTTAAAAAAATTAAGATTTATAGTTAGCAATTCTCTCTCTAAAAATTTGTGAACAAATTTGCACAAATCATAAATTAATATATATAATTAATATATTATTATTTATAATTTTAGATTATAAATGACTGTCTCTCCTTCGTGCTGGTAATTGGGAGATTATTATGCATATTACTATATATATATATATATTATTGCGAATGTATTATTATTACAGCTAAAATCTCTCATGTTTCTTAGTATGGTCATTTTATTGCGCAAGCCTTTCAGGAAACAAGTGTACATAATTTTTCCTTTTGTATTCTGGACGAAATGTATATTTTAATAAAATATTCAAAGTATGGATTTTTTTTTAATGTTTATGTGATTTAGTGGTTTCTTTTCCTGAGTGGGAGTCTCCATTTTCAACTGTTTTTTTGTGGAGAGACAAAGTCAGAATGGCAGTAATATTTCCTCTTTTTATTATATGAGGTGTGTAGGTATTTGGTTTTGCTTCAATACGAGAAAAATAATAAACAGACAAACAATACATTCTGGCATACAAAGTTATAATCAAAACAATATAGTGCGATATTAGAACAAAAAAATCATCTTAAGATCACGAATAGAGTCAAGAATCGAGAAAAGAGTTCTGCTAAGAACGTAATTATACAAATAGCTATTTCTCTTACGATTGAAATATACTATATGACATTTAAATAGATTAAAGTTTGTTATTTGCTTGGCTCCAGGCATCAAATCTAAGAAGATCTTGCTATAGGTAAAAGGCATCAATAGAATTAGTGATTCGACAGAAAATATTTAAATCGTCGGTTTAGAGTAAACAATTAGAGTGAATAAATACTTACTTAAATCGTTAATAAATATATTAAACAATAAAGAATTCAAATGAGGAATTCCCCTTGAAAATCCCTCAAGGATTGACTTAAAGATTTTTAGCATAAATCCTAATTCAATAAAAATAATTTGGATTCTTTTACCATTTTTTTTATTCTATTTTACAATTTGAGATCTATTTTTTATAAAGCTTGATAGACAGTCCAAGAAAGTTACCTATACCAAGAGCACAAAGCTTATTAATTAGTACCATGATTAATACTATCAAAAACTTTTTCAAAATCAGTATAAATAAGAATAAAATTATCTTTGAATATAATCATTTAATTTATTTAGACGCATCATTTTTCCATAGTATTTTTATATATAAAGTACAATAAAATATCATTATATCACCATTTTTATAAAGTACAGTAAAATATCATTATATCACAATTATATCATCATTATTCATACAATATATCATATTTCATACACCTCTTGAAAAGCCATTGGAAAGAAGAGATTTAAAAGGAAAATATTTAACAAGTTAAGAAGTATATATTATAGAAACTTGCAATCCTCTTTGCATTCTCTTCTAATCTGTTAAGTTATCACAAAATATGATGCTCGCCATAAATTATCGCGTCAATAAATTTTTTAATTTTTCTATAGTCAAGGCACGAATCTCTTGGAACGATAATATAATATTATAATCTCTTTCAAGAATTTGTTTTATTTCCATGTAAACCAGTGAATCGATACCCAATTTTTCGAAGTTGTCATCGGATGGACATTTTCAATACCAAAGATGTTGCAAATAATTTGGTCAAAGTCAACTTTATCACTGTTACTCTCGGATTTTTCGGCTACCATTACGGATGATAATACTGGATATAGTTGTTGAAGAAAAATGTCTGTAGTTGCAAGACGGCTGGTCATACGTTGCGGTAAAATAGCGCTTGTATAGATGTTCTAAATCTTTGTATCTATAAAAACAATTAATATCATATAATAATATCAAGAGATAAAAAAACAATTATTGTTGACTTTAACGATCTGCGAGAACATTTTATATAATATTTAAATGCTTTCTAATTTGTTATTCTTTTTTTAATAATAACATTAATATTTGTTAATTATTTTAAACAAAATAGTTTATCTTCAACAATTATTTTTTGATACTGTCCCTGGTTATAAAATTATATATGATATAATAAAATAATATATGATATAGAATATATTATTTTATTATATCATATATAATTTTATTTCTTCTTCAAAGAATCAATGCGAACCACATGTTGATACTTATAAGATAGAATAAAGGCATTTTTGAACAAAATTTTTAAAATTAAAAAGGGCAGTAAGATTCGCGAAAAAAAATTGAGAATCAATGAATTTAATGAAAAGAGGTAAAGACGTAAATTTCACCTTTATATAAGCCGACATCTTTGATAGTACCCCATTGAATAGCAAGTCCGGGCAAATTAGCGGCGTGTCTTTGCTCCATCATTCTCTCCATAGCTGAATTCGCAAGATTGTAATTGGATTGACTCAGATTGCCACAGATGATATGGATGAAAACACAATAAAGTGATCCAATAATTGACAGGACTTTCTCGACGTCGCATCCAGATTTCTTGTACCGTTGACTTTTGGCAAAGATACTATTTCAAAGTTGGCTACCTGCAAGTGCTCAAGAAAACCGTTGCCTAGCACAGCTGCCAAATTAAATTATACCAATCGAAGCTAGTCGGTTGCTCTCGTCGATCAAACTTTGGGCACCTGATGGCATCGTGATGTCTGCCGTAGAGATAACGATTTTGATTCCCCTCTTGCGCCAATGTTGCACGCGAAATGTCTGATAACCGGTGCGTATATCGGTACGGGACATGAGAATAATGAATCTTGCATTTCCGCGATCTATCATCCAATTAGTCAATTCTAGATCGATTCCATCGAGACCGTCGATCAGCACATATGATTTCTCCGGACTCATGTAGATACGCGATACGGCCATTATCGTACTTTGGCATCGATAGCACATTTTTCTGCGGTTCCTCGTCTCGAATCTTCAGCAATATCTTGCCGATATGTTTCTCCGTCGCCATAAATCTGAATCCCTGCTCGAAGTATTCCTCCGAAAATACAGTTGTTGGCAACGGACGCACACACCGTTCTCGATTTCCTCCAAAACAGGCCTAATCGTTTCTCGCTTGGCCGCGTAGTCCTCGAACAATGTTTCCAGATGTATACCGTGGAAGGCGGTATTCTTTAAAAACATCGACATATCTATGCGGTTGCCATTTAACATGTCGTATTTCTCGATCTCGAGGAATCGACCATTGGTCGCGAGGCATCGTACACTGGCATGTAGTTTTTCTTCTGCAAGCGAATTTAGCACCACATCGACTTCACGTCCCTGAGTCTCGTCAAAGATCAATTGCTCAAAACTCGTATCTCGGGAACTACCGATGTGCCTATCGGTCAATTGCGGAAATGTTTTCTTGAGATATAACTGCTTTTCCAGCGTGCCGATAGTAGTGAAGACCGTACAGCCAATATGCAGCGCGATGGCGATTGCTGCTTGGCCAACACCGCCCGCATCGGAGTGAATCAACACACTCTCATCCGTTTTTAATTGACCTCGTAAAAATAAAGCGTAGTAACTGGTCGTATAAACGACCGGTATGATCGATCTGTTCCAATGTCTACTTGTACTTTCCAGAGAAAATCGTTATCTGGCAGCACGGTGGCCGCCAATTCCATTGCTTTAACTATACCCATCACTCTATCACCGCTCGAGTCTCTTCCAGAGAATTCAAGACCTAATAAACACTTCTTCATCCCTGATGATGAAATGATGCTCATTGATAGTGCTAGCATAACATCCCTATTGTTAACATAAAATTTATTTATTAATTGTATTTATCAATATGATAATATGTTATATTTATATTATTAATGAATCATTAAAAATGAATCACTTGCTTGAAGTTTAACAACGCATAGTACACACTGCAAAGTGTACTTTTATATTTGTTCTGACAATATGTTAACAGACTTGAATCCACTTCAAACTTCTTAAATCTCCAGTCGTCAGTGTATTCCTATAAGCGTGTTCCACTTGCACGTTGCTATTGCAATCTAATAATAAATGCTGATAGCTGCCCCATTGACCTCCCTTTAACACATTAGCCAATAGTTTTTTGTCCAATTGCTCCTCATAAAACTTTGCGGATAAATCAAATTTAGCAGCATTACTATCTTGAATGAAGACGCAACGCACATTTGCAATCTCACGCTGGACGGAGTTTATGAATCCGATCAGACCTGCAAATTAAAAGTAAGAATAGCTGATAAGATATTTGATAATGAATGTTCAAACAAAATTTAAAAGAAAAGATTAAATTGATATTTTTAAAAATTGGAAAAGAAAAAAAATATGTACTTTAACTATAATATTAGGCCCATGTATGATGTGTCGCTATGTTATGTCATTCGATGCGATTGGGTCAAACTGAAAAGAAAAATCCTGTACCATTTTTTTTTTATAATGCTTAATAATGAAGTTGTTATTGAATAAAGTCTGATTCGTCATCGCCAATCTTTAGCCGGCGCACATCGATGAGGCACTAATGACACTATCAGTCGCGCGGCTCACTGATAAGCTTCCGTCTAAAGGTCGGCGCTGATTGGCCAGATTTTACTCAAAAATAACAATTTCATGCAACTCGTACAGCAGAGAAGTCACGTGATCGAAATGGACAAATGAATGACGACAGTGTGACCGCTGATTCGTCCATTTTGATCACGTGACCTCTCTGCTGCATGAATTTTGCAGCACATGAAATTATATCTTAAAACGTCGTGAGCGCTGTAAGTTTGTTTCGGACCGCAGCCTAACTAGGAGTATGCATCTTCAATAGTCGTATCGTTGTTGCTTTGGTAAACCTGTAACCTAATCTAACACAACGTAAAACTAAAGTAACGCTTGGTAACGTCTCGATTTCTTGGACTATTTTGAAAAGAGTGATAATATGTAATAAATGGAAGCAATTTTCAATAAAAATTTATGGCAGTGAATGTATAAAAAATGGCGACGTTCGAAATATTGAGAAAAGATTACAGTGTGAGTGGAAAACGTTTAATAATAACAAGTTTATAACGTTGTTTTTTTCGACTTTAAAGTTATAGAATTGCAATGTATTTGTAATGTATTGTTTTGTTTTTCCATCTTCAGGATTATTTGCAACAATATTTTAAGCTGTCAGATGTCTCGTTGTTTCAAAAGAAATGCATCGAACGCTGCGCGAACGATGGCGACAGAAAAGCGGCGATCGATCAGGCGCTCCGAGACACTCTGTTGGTGATTTTGACAGAAAACGTTTCG
Source organism: Cataglyphis hispanica (assembly GCF_021464435.1). Taxonomy (NCBI): domain Eukaryota; kingdom Metazoa; phylum Arthropoda; class Insecta; order Hymenoptera; family Formicidae; genus Cataglyphis; species Cataglyphis hispanica. The sequence continues at coordinate 4,003,194 of NC_065975.1, forward strand.
GGGAACGTTCGTTCTCTAGAATTGTACATTACCTTCTGCATAGAGCTATGCAGGAAAGATTTGGCGACAGCGAGTATGCCAGTTATGCTCTTGGGTGATATTTTCGATTCGATGACCCTGGATAAATGCGAACAATTGTTCACCTTCGTAGAGAACAATGTTACTGTATGGAAGGAGGATCTGTTCTTCACTGCCTGCAAGAATAATTTATTAAGAATGTGCAATGATTTGTTGAGGAGGCTGTCGCGTTCACAGCAAACTGTATTTTGCGGCAGAATTTTACTGTTCTTGGCAAAGTTTTTTCCTTTCTCTGAGAGATCGGGTTTGAATATTGTTAGTGAATTTAATTTGGATAATTATACGGAATTTGGCTCAGAAAAAGTTGAAGGGGATGATCTAGAACAAATAACTAAAGATGATGACAAGTTAGAAAATAAAATACCAATTGATTATAATTTATACAGAAAATTTTGGGCTCTGCAAGACTTCTTCAGGAATCCAAATCAGTGTTATAACAAAATGCACTGGAAAGTTTTTTCAGCTGTTAGTTCATATCTTCTATGCAATCAGTAATACAGATTTTCATTACAGATGATATACTAATATATATATATATATTTTTAGCATGCCTCTAATGTGCTATCGGCATTTGCATCTTTTAAATTGGAGGAACAGCGTAGTTATCCTACAACATGTATAAAGATGGATTCTTCAATGGAAGGTTCTCACAAGGAAACCCATTATTTTGCAAAATATTTGACTAATCAGAAATTACTAGAATTGCAGCTGTCTGACTCCAATTTCAGACGATATGTATTGCTGCAATTTCTCATTCTTTTCCAGTATCTGAATAGCACTGTAAAATTCAAGGCGTAAGTATTTTATGCACTAATGCAATAAATATTTTGACGAATTTATAAGCTTTTTCCTTTTGTTAAATTAACAAATTGTTCGATAATAATCGAGCAATTTAGTAAATATGACAATAGTACAGTATTTCTGAATAGTCATAAAACAATGTTTGTTTTCCAAAGCTTCCTTGCCAGTGGCTATGAGACAAGGTCTGCTTTTCTTAAATTAAATGTTTCGTGAGATGTACATTATCAAAGCACTATGATGTTTGTCGTTTTTAAGTGAGACACATGAACTCAAACCAGATCAGGTGGAATGGGTGAAGACTATTACAGAACAAGTCTACACTTTATTAACTGAAACACCGCCCGACGGACCCTCGTTTGCGGAGACCGTGAAAAACATCTTAAAACGTGAGGAGCATTGGAACGCGTGGAAAAATGAGGGTTGTCCGCCGTTCAAGAGACCGGCGTCGGATGTCATCGGTAGTGACGAAGAACCGCGGAAATCGAAGAGATCGAGACGGAGAATCGGTGATGTAATTAGGGATGCGCAAGCCGTTGGCAAATATCATATGGGAAAGTAAATAGTTTTCTGTATGAAAGAATTAGATAATTTTAGTATCCTCGTGAGACTAAGTAATTAAACTTACGTTATTTCTTGATAGTCCAGAACTTACTAAATTGTGGAATCTATGTCCTAACAATCTTGAGGCATGCAAATCGAAAGATAGAGATTTCCTCCCGTCTTTAGAAACATACTTTGAAGATGCCATTATGGAATTAGATCCTGCTGCTATGGTTGATGATAAATACAAGTAAATACAAGTAAATACTTGTTTTACATCTGCTTTGATTGAAATTATTAACATTTTTGTATATTTCCTATACAGGAAAGTGAATGATGGTAATTTTGGTTGGAGAGCATTAAGATTGTTAGCAAGACGAAGTCCACATTTCTTCGTTCATGGCAATTATCCTATAAACAAATTGCCTGAATATCTTGAGACAATGATAAAAAAAATTGCCAAAGATCGTCCAGTAAGTATCCAATATTCATTTTTTTTTTTTTTAATATGTTCAATCTTGATTTTTTTGTGATCATGTTTCTTAGCAAACACAGTCTGACACGAAATTGGAAACCGAAGAAACTCCGCCGTCAGAATCTAACGATCAGGAATTTAACGAAGATGTCTTGAAACAGGACAGTGAACAGGATTCTGAGAGCGCCGATATAAAAGCCAGAAAATTGAATAAAGTTACACCAGAGATGGTAGGAAAATTATCGGAGAACCTGAAAAACGATTGGAAAAAATTAGCGACGAAATTTGGTTATACAAATGAGGAGGTATATAATGTTTTATTATAATATAATTTAACGGGTTAATAATGGAATCTTAACATTTGCAATATCCATTTTAGATTGCTTTTTTCGAAAGCAAAACAACACCATATGAACAATGCAAGACTATGCTTGAAATATGGGCAGAAGAGGATGAGGATGCGTCGGTCGAGAATTTAGCTTACATTTTAGAAGGTTTAAAATATACAGAAGCTTTAACAGTGCTCAAATCTTAAATATCCCTTTTTAATTTATTTAACGATAGAAATATAATTGTAACAATAAACCGTTCATAAGAACTGTATGATAACATTCCCGTTTGTAATAAAATTGTCAATCCTTGCATCAGACATATATTTTAATTTAAATAGATACAATAAAACCATTAATCCTCAATTATTCTGCTTAAATTTGCATTATTATAATACAATATCAATTTGATAACAAAAAATATCAGTTTGATAACAAAAATGGCATTTTACTATAATAGTTGCAAAGCGAAGACTATTTTTTTGTTACTTAACTTTTGTAATAAATGGAAAAAGATGGTATAAAAGATATAACATATAAAGATATCAGAAAAAATGCGCTAAGTTTTAAAATAATTGGAAGAAAATTAAATAATAATATATTATTAAATTGAATATAAAATAATATAAATCGAACATTTTATCAATTTTTCATATCCAAATATGTCATTAATCGAATATTCAAGTTATAATAATTACGATTCTACAATTGTATGTTACTTTTATAAATATTTAAAAAAAGCAAAGGAAGGAGACGTAACTCGAAAAGAGATTCCTTTTCCTCTTTTATTTAGAAAGACAATAATAAAGTGTACAAATAATACAAAATTTGGAAACGAAACATTTTCAGTGCAAACTATATCGAAGGACAATCGATTGACACACACGTGACATGGATTGTGTACATGCCTTAAGATATGAAATTAAGCGCGCGCGCGAAAATGCATATACATATACGCTCCGATATGTGCATAAATTCATATAGTAAGACATCAATAATCACGTTTTTGGATGCCACGAATTACTACAGACATTTAAAAAATTTCACGTATGCATGTACGTAGGAAATATACGCTAATAAGCATTGTTGATAACCTAAGTATACATATTGTGATAGTTTCATGATTGCGGTCTCTACGTAATAATTGTAATAAATTAAGTTAACGTTAACAGTATACGTATACCTCTCCTTTGAGTTATAGACACTGACTTAGATTCGATTTATGCTCGGTGTAACGCTAGACAAAATTCTTAAATTTTGTACAAATAACTGAGAAAAGAATATCTCGTACGCGAATAAGAGATATATAAATTATTATTATAGCTGTTTTTTGCATAACAATATTATGGAGCTTTGCTAAATTTTATTTGTTTATATGTTTTTAGAATAACTGATGAGGGATGTATGGATCGGATGAGATATTGCATCAAATATGAAATTCGAAGTTAATGATTACATCAAAGGATATTTGGTAAGTGCATGTATGAATATTCATTTCAAGAAAAGAAATCGTAATGAAGTCGTAAGTTTTCATTTTTTTATATACAGATTGTCCGGTGTCAATCGCATCATCCCTCGTATGCAGGTAGAGCAGATAAAACTGAGGAGAAAAGTTCTGTACAATTTTTTTCTATAACGCTTAATAAGAGAGTTATTATTAAGTAAAGTCTGACCAATCATCGCCGATCTTTAGCCGGGCGCACATCAGTGACGCGCTGTAAACAGCTGAGCGTTCACGCACACATGTCAGACGCGCGGCTCATTGACGTGTGTCCAGCTAAAGGTCGGCGCTGAATTGCCAGACTTCACTCAATAATAACTCTTCTATTAAGCGTTATCGAAAAAAATGGTACAGGACTTTTCTTCTCAGTTTTATTTGCTCTATCTGCACACGACGGGTGATGTGATTGACGCCGGACATCCTGTATACATAGAATGTCCCAAAATTAGATTGACAAACTTCAGATTGTTATAAAGAACATCAAAAAAATTTTGTCAATAATCCTGTGTCCGCAAATGAAGATCATCAAGAAAATCAAAGACTAGCAAAGGCAAAAAAATTTTTCTAAATTTTATTGATGTGGTTAAATAGAGATGTTTTTACTATGAAACTTTTATATAAAACATTTTTTGATATCTGAATAATTTTCGTGATATATCGAAAAAAAAGCAAAAAACAAAAAATCGCTCTATATAAGGAGCGATTTTATCTCTTAAAATCGTTAATGAGTCGCAACTGAAAATTTCTAAATTCACCTATTTTATTCCTTTACATTTAAGTGTAAAGTTTCATCAAAAACAGAATTTTCGGATTCGCGAGATTCTTTTGTTAAACTTTCTCTAGTGCCAAAACGACTCATTTACAGACACGGGTTTATTGGCAAAATTGGCTTGTTTTAGTGTCTTTTATAACCACCTGAAGTTTATCGGTTTAAGTCTGGGACACCCTGTATAAATAATAGTTTTCAATTTTTTGAAAATATTTATGACCATTCTTCTTTCAAGACTTATAAATAAATCGATTATGGAAGCTATCCCGAAAACGATCGATGTGTGATTTGACAAGTAAATAATTTTTCATTTTTATTGACCTATTTGTTAATACACGGAGCATAAATCTTCGATAGCGACTCGCCGTCGTCTGAAACTCCTTAAATCGATGTGTCTCTTATATCTAACATACACACTCAATATGTATCAGCTAAAATGTAAATGCAACTTGATCGCGCGGGTATGAACTTCGTTTAGGTTTATTTAGCAGTGTTAGGTAATTATTTTTTGTTTATAAATGGTATAGTCTGCATTCATAACGCTCGTGTGCCAAACGTATTATTTGTATTTTAATCATTTAATGGCATGTATAATTATGTCAGTTATTTTATATTAGAGTATCAGAAACGAGAGATTTAGATGAATTATTTGGGATTTGAATTCCAAACTGTATTAAATTCAGAAAAATTAAAATTAAATTGTTTCGATCTAATGTGAAAAAGTATGATACGAAAATTTAATTTTTTTTTTATTGTAAAAACGAAAAAGAATCATATTTAAATTCTTAATTATAAATTTTAAATTATGCCTCATAACAATATTCATATTTATAGTTTTTTGAAAAGTATTATAATTAATAAAAAAATATATTTTATTGTGAAATATATGCGTTTTCTAATATAAGTTATATGTAAAATAAAGAAAGGAAAAAAAATAGAAAAAATAAATTATATAACAAATTAATTTTCTTTCCCGAAAATTTTTGATTTTTAAAATTAATATCGTTTCGAATTCAAGTCCTCGATCTTTGATACAAACTATCAAATTGTAAAAATTATTCATTTGAATTTTTCTGGCTTTTTGATGAATTAAAAATTGCCGAATGGATATTGTAATGTTCTGGTGTGTGTTTAATGAGAAGGAGAAAAAAACTAGACGCTTTTTTACGCCTTAGCGAATCGTGCACGCGTATGTCCGAGGTCACGTCGTTCATGTGATGACCTATAAATATTTTTGGACGTTTAATCGTGATGAAGGGATACGCTTAACGAACGTTGAGCGGCGATGGCTTCACAAAGAGATCTTCGAACGATCGAAACTCTCGAAACTGACTGATAAATTGAGTATCTGATAGGAATATTCGAAACACTGACGAATGAATATCTAGACGATCAGTCTTCTTTTTATCTTTAGAAAGGATTGAGATAAGAAAGAGAACTGAGATATGTGGTTGAAGCGGATGGTTAGTGTACTCGTGACGGAAGTAATTATATACCTTTGATATAGAATCTCGGAAATAAGATGAGACGTTGCTGCTCGCGCGTTATTATTTCGCGATATGTATTATATCGATATGACGGCTTGGTTTTCGCATTACAAGTGACGGTGATAATCGAGAGAAAGAGAGAGAGTGAGTGTTCAGTATTGCATAAGTTCTTCCAAATATTCCGCATAGTCGTTTTCTGTCATCTCGACGTCGTCTTCCGGTTGATCGTCGACGCTCCGCCGTCTCCTCACTATTTCGCTCGTCACCTCGATGCAAAGCAGCGCGAATTTATTATCGCACGAGTATCGCACTTGTTCCAGTAACCGGCCGCCAGTCAATGGCGAGCCCAATCCGTAGCGATCTGAGCTGCTCGAGTGCCAGGCGTCGCAATAAGTGTCCATCGCCCGATCGCCAAGTTTGTGAGAGCCATGCCATGCGATTTTCTCAGGCCTGAAATACGGGGGACCAAGTCAATTCAATGATCAATCTTAATAAACGCTTATCTTGGATAAAGGCAAGATTGTTATTTCCGGGACCCTTCAATTGGATATTATTTTCATAGAATTTTTTATCAGAAGAAGAGTGCAATGTGCAATCAACTATACTTTTCGAGATATCGATCTTTAAAAGTCGCATAATTACAGCAATATTTTCGCCACAATTTATAATAATTTTCTAACAACATATGTATATTTTATAAAATGTATTCTTAGCAAATTCATTTATTTATATATATGTAGAAAAATTATATATATATATAGAAAAATTATATGCATTTTATAGGCAGATTATATGCTTATATAGAAAGGCTCTGCCCCTCCTCCTGCACTCTCATCTCGGGGGTTGGAAAAAAATTCAATATCCAAAATTCAAGAAATAAATCTATATTAAATCTATACTATTTTAAGTATTACCATTATTACTTATTATTCTTACTTTCTTTATTATTCTTAGTGTTCCTTTGTTGTATTACAATGCAAAAATTTTGAATTATTGATATATTAAAAAAAATTAAAATTTGTTGCATTACAAAATTTTGAAACCTTATTTGTTGAAAAAACAAAAAAAAAATTGAAATTTGTCATATTAAAAAATTTGACTAAAAGTCCTATGAAAATAATCTCTTGCTAAAAATTTTGAAATCTTAATATTTTTCTCGAAAAAAATTAAAATTTTGAAACATCGATATTTCGAAAATTATTGATTGTAGCGCATAGTGATTTGCAGTATTCTTTTTCTCAGTAAAAAAATCAAATTGAGAGGATTCCCGGAAATAATATTCCTTTTTGGATAAATAACACTATTCGCAAATTTGGGAACATTTAATTAGTTTGTCATTTTGTAAATTATAATTAATTTTCGTGTAAGTTAATATATTTCGCATTGAAAAAAATATATTTTCCATATATTTACCATGCAAAGTCGGTAAGAATGTTCTTCCCGTTGAAACTGTAGATTCTGGGATTCTGAGAGAAATACGCCCCATTTCCGTTGAACATCTCTTTCCAAGAATTGAATAGCACATCGCCCTAAATAATTTCGATTATTTTTAATAGAATATTCGATTTGATAGAAAGCGTCGAACACGATAATAAATAAATATTATATTTTCGTTGTAATTACCTTTATGTTAACTATAGGCAGATCTCGATCTCCTAATCTGACGATACTATCGACGTTTTGAACCCGAGAGCTGAGGAAAGCGCGGAATGTACCTCTCAAGCCTGCTCGCCTAGCTTGTCGATAGCAAGCATAATCTGCTCCTCGTATACCGTGCATATCTCCAGTGAATGGCTCATTCAATGCAGCCATTCTCAACTGAAATATATATAATTCGTATGAAATAAGTATTCCCAATCACAATCAAATTTCATCACATCGGATGCACACTGATTAAATTTCACAAATATTTGAATTTAAAAAATTATTTATTCTATTAGACTTGATATTAATTTAAAAAAAGAAAAAATGAAAAATACATATTATATTCTGGGAATGGAAACGGACGAAAAATTTCAATTAAATATGGTACAATCTCACCATTCGCGGATACCACTATGCAGCATGGAAAAAATTGCGAATTTTTTTTCGAAATTAATACAATTAATTTCTAAACGTATTTACTTTTACTGTCACTTAAGTTATCAACTTACCCCCGTTCCGTCAGCTTTCACGGGTATTTGGTTAATCAAATTCGACGCTTCGAAGGGGGGATTTGCTGGTGGCGGTGCTGTAGTTGGGGGTGCTGGCGTTGTGATGGGCAAAAGTGATCCGAGCTACATAGTAAATTTATAAATAATTATAATGCTAAATATTGTGCATAAATTTGCAATAATAAATATGTGCAATAATAATGTTAATACTGACTGCTATGTATTGCCATCCGTTGTTAACTCTGACTAGCAAAGCTTGTTCGTCTATGATATAAGCGAGAGTTCCAACTGGACTAACACTAGACATCTGTAATTTTCAAATAAAGAAAATGATAAAAGGTTGGTATTTTAAACGTGAAAAGAAACGATGATTCGCAAAACTTTACTTTTGTCATGGCTTCAGTATTTTGGAATGTAACAGCTCCTGGCACAATTTTCGTTGTACTTTCTAAAGGCCCCCTTGTAGCGGCAGTGACAACTCCTTGAAGAAAATGTTATTGAAAATAATTAAGAATTAATGTATATGTATTACACGGCATTCGAAAGAACGATGGTGGCGCTGCATAATTATTTTAATTTCACATTACTAACATACCTAATTGCTCTTTTAATTCTTTCAATTGCTTGAGTTCACGTAGAGCTTTCAATTCGTCCAGACTACTTCTGGGTCCTTATGGTATGCGAGTGTGAAATTTAATTAAATTTATAAGTATTCGGGAATAAAGTGCGTGCTCGACGAAATAATATTTAAATGATTTAAAGGATAGGTATTTTTGTTATTAAAAAAAAGGATTGTTAAAAGGATTGATTTGCAATATTAAATATATAATATTCGAATGGGCATCTTAATTAAAATTAGTTGTAATTCCTTTTAGCAGTGATATTGTAGATTATCATATGTGTTACCGAATTATAATAATTGTCATCAAACTTTTTAATATTTTTACCTTGTCTAGAGCCGTAATAATCCCTTTCACCGAAAACGTGACTTCTACCGATCCCGGGTTCGCCTTTCTGTCCGATTAAGGACAATCCAGGCGGACCAGGGGGTCCAGGAGGACCTGGAGGTCCCGGAACTGGCATGTATTTCCCTTGGGACGGTGGTCCAGGAGGTCCAGGTGGTCCTGGAGGTCCCCTTTGGCCCTCTCTTCCCGGCTGGCCAGGAATTCCGGGAAAACCATCGACTCCTTTATCGCCTTTGATCTAAAAAGAGATATTTAAACACGCAAATATAGATTCACGATATTTTTAACAATTGATAGTTTCTCATGAAGACGTATCGATATATTTAAGAAGCTGCTGTATTCTTACGCTTCTTATCGCTTTTGACAGACAAGTAGATGATAGGTATGTAGAGAATCAGCAAGTAGTAAAGTATTGCCAGAAGCAGGAACGATTGATTTATCGGAAATACTGAAGAATAAGATGCAACGATCGCTTAGGCGTATCACGTCGACTTTCTGTCAACGTTCCTTCGTTGCGTTCTTTTTCACAGATGTTTAGCCGAGACGGTTTATATGCTGGAGAGGCGCGAGAGACATCCTCTTGAATGTGGGAATACGATATCGGAATTTTCTGTTGCCTGACCATGTGATCGCTTTTTCTTGAGGAATAATCTATCTTTTTCGTTATCAATGTTGCATTATGCTCATAGAAAAATGATGGATATCTTGAACGATATTTATTATTATCTATTTATACTTTGTAATTTTATGGAATTTCCATCAGAAAGATTTCTTTTTATTACATTCGCCAGATCTTTGCGATTTTTTAACGATGATGTTGTTAGAAATTCTGCGTAAAAAAAATTCTTCAGAGATGTAACGTAAAACATTTTAAAAATTTCTTAAAACTTTTTGTCGTCTTTCTTTTTAATTTTCAACATAAAATTAAATCTCCAGATCAAATTCTTATTCTTCAAATAAAATCGATGTAAATGAAATCAGATTTAAAGGAAAAGCAAAGTTCCGTTTTTTTTATTTAATAAGGCTTTTCCTAAGAATTTCTATTTCGAGAAAAAATTAATTTTACAAACTCGACTAAAAATCTAGTCCTAAATTATTATTTCGTTCAGAAGTTCCGTAAAAAACTGTAAAATTTTGATTATTTATATATAAAATTATTTATTTTTTACTTCTTCTCGGCGTGCAATTGTTGATTTGTTTTACATGCTTTGTAATATTGAAAGAGTTGTAACATTTACAAGGATTATTATATTCGGATATGTCCGGTTGAATACGTTGCGAGCAAATACGAGCTCGCTAGCAAAGCGAGGCGCCATATCAGTATGCGTTATTTGTCAGTTGTCGGATGTGACAGCTCGCGAAACTCCACTCGCGTCGCGGCGGAGAAAATTTCTGTTTGGCGCAACGAATAAATCCAGCGACGAAGACGCGAAAAAAAAACATGCACGCACGCCAGATGCACTTCTACATTAATTTCCATCACTCGCATTCCGCCGCCTGTTGTTCAAAGATTTCTGTATTTTTTTCATTTACAAGAGTGTATATTCGTTTCAAAGGAAATAAAAATAATAATTTTTTTGTTTCTCTTCTCCCTCTCTCAGTTCGCTCTGGCAAATTAAAGTAGCAGAAAAAAAAATATATATATATTTTTTATTTATGTATTATTTATAAGGAAGGGGAGAAGAGAGACAAAAAAATTATTATTTATATTTGCATTTCTTCTCTTTGAAACAAAAGAGGGATTTCTTGTTCTCTTTGTTTCTGGACGAATGACTGACGAGTCGCTTAGGGTGAGATTTCCAAGCAATTTACGGTTTGACTTTTCGTTCTTGATTTTCACTTTTTAGCGGGCACTTAGATTTATATGTAAAGTTAGCGCGCGTGAGAAATTTACACGGCTGATACTAAGTCGGGAAACTGGAAGTTATACTTACACCGACGGTAACACCGTAAGGACTCGGTGCGCCGGGCTCCCCCTTTTCTCCCTTGGGTCCCATTGGTCCGATACTTCCCGGAATTCCAGGTGTCCCAGGACGACCCTGCAGAAGACAGTGACAGATGAATCGCTCGTTTAGATTTTAATTAGTGCGGACAGATTCGATTTTATCGAAATCGGACGCTTAGCAATCTATTTTTCATGTGCACGTTTATAATAAATGTTTATTTATTTAACTATTTAATTTCTAATTATTAAATCTTTCATCTCATAAGGATATACAATAAGAAATTATTCATTCAGAGAATAATGAAAAAGATTGTATGATGTTTGAGCAAAACAGATACGATTTAATGCATGCATAATGCAATGCTTTTTATTATAATAAGGCTCACCTTCATCGTGTTCTTTGGTTGGCAATGTAAAAGAAGTAAAAAGAGCATTGTTTAAAAATAACACATTTCAAGATAATGGAACATGAATGATGTGTATTTTCTCGGTACGCATTTGTTACTGCTAATAATATGGAATTCTAATGCGTATTATGTTATGACACAATGGCTATATATTATACAAATAATATTAATTACTATCAACAATCATACATCAATATTGCCACGTAATTATTGTCGCATAATTAGTATTACCGTAATATAAAGTGAGATAATATGAATTGAGAATATGCGTACCATCCATCCTGGTAGACCAATCTCTCCCATAGTTCCTGGTTTGCCGGGAGGACCCACAGGACCGGGCGGTCCAGGTCGCCCTCTCCTACCCCGTTTTCCTTCCGCGCCTTTCTCGCCTTTGATAGTGATATAATCGCCGGAATTAGCAATGGTAGTGGCTCCAGGAGGACCTCTTTCGCCTCTATCGCCCTTAGAGCCAGGTATGCCGGGTAATCCTGATATCCCGTCTTTACCAGGTTCGCCTTTATCTCCTTGAGGCCCTTGAATACCATTTATTCCGGGAACACCAGCTGGACCAGAATCACCCTTATCGCCTTTCTCGCCCTTCGTGCCCTTATCTCCTTTATATCCGCGCGCTCCAGTATCTCCTTTGTCGCCCTTTGTGCCGAATCCTTAATTAAATAATATTTCCAACGTTATATATTGTCATCCTTGGTATCTTGGTACAATAGATATTGAATTTCTTCATCGTAAAAAAATATTATTAATAATGGCCTATAATTTTTAGTTGTTACGATACAGAATCGCATACATATATGTCTCTAATATTGTATAAAATATTGAAAAAAGTAGAAAAATCGAAATTCTTTCTAGACTTTTATGTCTTTCTAATGTCTTTAAAGATTTGTGTCTCTTTTATTAAAAAATAATTAAGGCTAAATAATAGAAACATAAATAAAAAAATTGAATATTTTTCTTGCCACGAATTATAGCAATATTTATTTAGGTAATTTTATTTAGTGTCTTATTAATTTCAATTTGGCTTTATTGTAGCTGAGGATTAATAAAATAATAATTTATATAAAACAATCGGGTAATGTTTTATAAAAAAGATTACTGACAGAAAGAGATACGAGATGCACAAGAAATAATAAATAATTTAATATTAAATTATATTTGTTATTGTTTACGAAAAAGAAACATCTTTGAGGAAAAGTCTTTAAGATAGCTTACCTAGATCCCCTATGATTACCTCACCGGGACCATTCGATGAACCACCAGGTGGTCCGGCTGGTCCTGGAGGTCCCGGTTTGCCTTCGGGTCCTGTGTCGCCCTTATCGCCCTTCTCCGCCGGTCGTCCATTCTCGCCAGGTGCACCAGGCAGACCAGGTGCACCAGCTGCGCCTGGTTCACCCTTGAAACCTTGAATTCCTCTGGGACCGTCCTTCCCATGGTCACCCTTGGCACCTTTGTGTCCTGGCTCGCCCTTGATACCCTTAGACCCTGGTATTCCAGCCTCACCTTTAGGACCAGGATTCCCTGAGATGCCTGGTTCACCTTTCTGTCCTGGGAGTCCCGGCCTCATCGTGATACCTCCTTCCGTCTAGATCCGATGAGGATTCAAATGAGCGACCACATTATGTTAAATAATGAGAATTAATTTTAATGAAGTTTCATGATGAATTATTTGAAGTTGCATGAATATTGTTTTTGGCATCTTATGATTTGAGAGGGGAATGCCGAGTATCGGGAAAGGTATTCGCGGTGCAATCAGGGAATGCTCCAGTCCGTACTCACCCTATAAATATTTCGAGGTTTCCAACTAGGCTGCATGCGCATAATAATCGAAATTTCCCTATTAGATTGTTGGAATAACGTTGCGAAATTGAGAGCCTCGCGGCCGGTCCGACATTGCCGTCTGCGCGTTTACATTGCCATTGATTAGAAGCAAATGATTATTGCGTGAACAATCGTCAATGGCACGTGATTCACGATTGCTTCGGCAAATCGAATCTCGCCGATAGAATCGTAAGTGTAAATTTTATTCTTAAATGCACGAGTTTCCTCCGCTCGCTCTGTGATTTGAATCCTTTCAAACGTAAAATTGATTTTCAGACATGCAAAAAAACGTAAAAAAGAAAATGTTCTCTTATTGAATGAAAAAACGTTTTGATTTTCTAAAGAATGTGGTATGTATGCATATATGTATATAGATAAAAATATGTAGATAATTATAATTAAGGATAATTAGTTTATATATTTTTAAAAATATAAATTTTTCTCAAAAAGATTGCACGTACTACGCTAAATATTTGAAATCAATTTTGTATTAAAAATCGTAACATATTGTAGTATTTATAAATCTCTTATTTTACAATATATTTTCTCGTTTCAGATAATTTTGCAAATGAGATGAAAATTATGCAAATTAGAAACTTGCTTCCTCATCATTTTATTTCGCTCACAAAGCTTAAATTCCTTAAAGTAAGCGAGTTTTTTAAATTTGGCTTCCACAGCAGAAGAAAATATCTCCAAATTTACGAAAGTTACAATGTGTACAGACATTTCTCAAAAAATTCAAAATTTTAGAAAAAAGTGAATTCTTTCATCAATCTTTATCAAATTCAATACCAACCATCCTTTAATGATACTTTATTTATGTAAAAAAATTTAATCCAATATTTAAAAATTTATATAAGTTAGATCGTGTATAGATATTTCTCAAAAAATTAAAAAAACAAAAAAAATAAACTCTTTAATCTATTCTCAATATCAACCATCCTTTAATGATGCTCTACTTATTTAAAAAAATTTAGCCTGATATCTTAAAAAATGCGGAAGTTAAAGATTGCACATTTCGTACACACACACATACATTTTGACATTTAAAAAAAATATGATTTTTCGACGCTTTGGAACATTTTAAATACACTGCTATAGAAAACTGGAAAAAAAAATTGTCACCAAAACAAAGCTTCCTCAATGAGGAAGCAAAGAAGAAAAAATTAATTATATTATTAATCAATAATTCAATGTGCAAGAATTGAATAGAATGGAGAATTGCGTTCGTGCAGAAAATAATTTCTTTTAACATTTTCTTTCTATATCATCTGCTTTCTAGAAAGCGATTATTCTCTTTTTCGCATTAGTATGGCATTCCGCTATAAATCATCATGTCGCCGCGATTTCTGTATATCTATATATCAACGCCACCGTTCGTTTCATCGTTCGTCATATCCATTCAGAGCTTCTCGCAAATAGTTTGAAACTTTTAGACTTCTTCGACTATTGACAGAATGGCGATATATGTATATATATATATATATATATATATATATATATATATATATATATATATATGTACAGCTTCTCTTTCATCCTCTGTATTCGGCTACATCAATATACGTGTCTACGAATTTTTATCTTCATAAATTTTACCGAAACTATTTTCGCATTATATTACCTTATTTCGCAATAAATGAAGCGTTATCAAAAACAATTTCATATTATGTGCTCAACAAATACCAACAACATTAATTGATTCAATTAACAATGTTTGCTTCCATAATTCATTAACACACATTTAATACTAATATCACGCGTATATATTCAATACACAATATACACAATCAAGTTTACAGATACAATTAATATTTAATAGAGAGAGAGAGAGAGAGAGAGAGAAACCTCGCTCGAGGTAAAATTTATCAGTCTTTTCAAATCACAAAAGTAGGGCATAAAATATATACATCTTTTCGTCGGAATTCGATGACACTCCTCACTCGTATGGAGTTCTGCTTCTACCTATAAATCGGCTTCTGTTTTAAAGCAGTTCTCCACGGCTTTAATACGATTCCCGAATTTCCTCTCTTCTACTCTGCTTCTGTTCATTCAAATAGTGAGCCGCGGTGAATTGGCTGGGAAATATCTGCCGCGAACCGATATCGGCGCGCGAACATCTCAATGCACGCACGGGGCAACTCGATCGAGCGTTTCGCGTCTTCAACGACGTACTAGGATGCAACACTCGAGCGCATCTCCGAGCCTTCCTTCCTACCTAGCCGGTGCATGCAGTAGCACAGCCTAGAAATTGGTTTCTGTATTCCCCGGGGAAATCGGGCTCTTGCACACTCTAGGAGGGAGGACTGGTGAGGCAGGACGAGAGGTCACGTAAGATAACCGTTGCCGGCATGCGTGTGTGTGTGTCTGTCTTTGCATGAACTGTCTCGACGACAGGCTTTGGTCTTTGATCCTACCGTGAAATATTTCTTGCCTTGTTCTTCCCAATACGTGTTTGCCTTCTAAATTCTTCCATTTTAGTTTCGCGTCGATCTTTGCGATCGATCGCCCGGTCCTTGAGTACGTAATTGAAATTGTTTTTGATAACGCGATTAAGTTGTTTGCTGACGAAATTCAGTGATTTTATTGTTCCCATGCGATATTAAAAGAGATTTTAAATGCGCTGCCATCAAAATAATACAGAATAATCAAAATTAGAATAATTGTTAATAATATTGATATAATAATAATTGGGATAATTAATATGCATTAAGCATGCGAGTTAAGATGCTACTATATTTATAAAAATATAGAGATAAGACTGAAGTATCTCTTTCAAACTTGTTAGGAAAGGCTTAAATAATATTTTAGCTGATTTGAGATAATTTAATACTTCAAACTATAAAAATGTTTTCGTGGCTAATAAAGTATATCATTTTCATTTCTAATTATCTGAAAATATTGGCTTTTCCATATTTTCAGAAAAAAATAAACTTTAAATTTTTTTAATCGAGAGAAAAAAATCTGTTACTGAAAATAACACGACAGAAATGGAATGTAATCATATGAATCTGACATATCGAATTTAAATTTAGAATATTTTTTACTTTGTTAAAAAAAAAAAAAAAAATTGTAGGATGATTTAAAGGATATTTTGACATACAAGTGATCTTTAAAGTGAAATTTTTATAATTTTGCAACATTATAAAAATTTAAATCTCGAAAATTGTTACAGAATGTTTTTATTATAACGGTACGAAAGGATAAAATTGGGTGCAATATTGGAGAAAATATCAAAAATAATTTTTTTCGATAAAAGTGTGTAACTGAATGGAGAAAAAAGTGGACTTTATAAAAATTTATTTAGGTAGCTTTATTTTTATTCACAGTATAGTTGATATAATATTTTTATTTAATTTTTTTAAAAGTTATATTTCCTAAAAAAATTATACTTTGAACTAAATGTTTGAATTTCTTTACACGCATGCCTAAATGTCACTTAATATAAAAAAAAAAACAATTTAATTAAATAACCAAACAAATTTATCTCTTATTTTGATCTTATAATTTTTATTCTTTAACCGCATATGTGTATATAAGATAAAGATTAATGTAGTTAATACTATTTCCTTAATTTAGAATTATTATCTTTTTGTCAGAATATTCCAAAAAGTCCTTCAAAAATTATTTTGCATTTAATGACGAGTGGATTAATGACGTCGCGGGATAAGATTAATAAAACGTGAAGAGCGTCGCGTTTGGAACCGACAATCTAGAACATTATAACGATTTGGACACTATACGTGCGGCTTCTTGGGGATCTTTATCAATGGAATACAGCTGGCGCCAACGGGCATTAAGCAACGGCGCATCCCTATTGTCAACGCGTATTCTCATTCGCCCTGCAAGCAACAACGTGCATATCCGACGATGTAGGTCGTTGTGTGTCCCGCGACTCGTGGTTTTCCTCAACTCCCGAGCAAAAGCTGGAAGCTTACCGTTTTGTTACCTCGTAAAGACGTATGTTTCCTTTAGTTTGTATCCAAATAACCGATATTGCCACAGCGCGGAATATATCGCGTATACACTGGATGGTATAATCTAATTCGCAAAGTTATCATTTCCACCGTTATAGGTGTTGTGTGTGCAGCGGAATAAATTATACAAGGTGTTTCATGATTAAATGTCCTAACTTAATATATGAATTTAGGGCCTCGGAAGAAGAAAAAATTTTCACTCTGAAGATATGCTTGTAAACACTTTATTTAAGACATATAGACTATATATTTTTATTATAAAATTATTATTATTTATGAAATTATTATCAGGTTATAATAAATAAATTAATAGTGTGTTTCAATTATTTTATTACTAGAAAATATGAAAACTTTAACATATATTATAAATTTACTTATTTTATTAAAAAAAATTTTTTTTTTATATGTTTGTATATCGCTTTAAAATTAATTGACATATATAGTTATCGAAATAAGTATGTATTAACAATCGTGCAATAAATTTATCATTTAGCCGTAACTTTAGATGTAAATATCTCAAAACAAAAGAGCGTATCTCCAGAAGAAAATTTTTTCTTGTTTTGAGATCCTAAATTCATATTTAAAATTAAATTAAAGATATTTAATTGTGAAACAGCCTGTATATAGGAGGAGAGATTTGTAGAAGCAATGGAATATTTATATTTTTAAAGTGGAAATATCAATATTCTTTTTTCTAAGGTTTGTTTCAACTAGAAGCAATTAAATAAAATCATTTTTGAGAGCATCATAACTCGATACATCCATATTATCTTTTGTGTTTCTAAAAAAATAAAACGCCATGGATGATATTGGACATATCAAATTGGCGCTCACAAAAAACGATACAATTTAATCGAAAAACCTTGAGGGCATGCTAGTGTTTTTACATTTATTGGATTTGCTCGTCGCAAAATATATTGTAAAATCAAAGTGTATATTAATTTTACTATCATCTTATGTCATCTACGATTGCAGCGACAGAAGAGCTTCCGGTTCCTGTTCTTCGCGCTCTCAGCTTGGAGAGTAACGAGATTTTTCGCGAGACGCCTCAACAATTGCCCGGGGTTGTTAATTTTTTTTTTCCCCTCCGGTGTAACATTTGAAAATGTGCCACTGAGAATTGTAACGCGAGGGGGGGGGGCATTTCTCTGCATTTTCTCATTTTTCTTTTTTTTTTCCTACGATCTTTCTCGTAGCCGAGTATATGAGGGCGGGATAAATATTGCGTCACCGAACCGATCTTTTTCAACGGTATGCGAACGCATCTGCATCACACGGGTTTGTGTCGTGGATAAAGCGGGGCGATGTGGTCCGATAAGCGCGACGATGCGATGGCCTCCGCTCTATATTTCCGCGCGCGCGTCGCCGCGCTTTTCCTCTACGAGAGAGAGAGAGAGAGAGAGAGAGAGAGAGAGAGAGAGAGAGAGAGAGAGAGAGAGAGAGAGAGAGGAGAGAGAGAGAGAGAGGAGAGAGAGAGAGAGAGAGAGAGAGAGAGAGAGAGAGAGAGAGAGAGAGAGAGAGAGAGAGAGAGAGAGAGAGAGAGAGAGAGAGAGAGAGAGAGAGAGAGAGAGAGAGAGAGAGAGAGAGAGAGAGAGAGAGAGAGAGAGAGAGAGGAGCATAAATAAGGAATGGTGGAAATGGAATGGATGGACAAAGAGGGAATGGTGGAGGAAGAATGGAATGGAAAGGAAGTGGATAGTGGAATAATGGTGGATGGAAGGAGGAAATGGGGAAT
Organism: Cataglyphis hispanica; assembly: GCF_021464435.1. Taxonomy (NCBI): domain Eukaryota; kingdom Metazoa; phylum Arthropoda; class Insecta; order Hymenoptera; family Formicidae; genus Cataglyphis; species Cataglyphis hispanica. The sequence continues at coordinate 4,022,189 of NC_065975.1, forward strand.
CGCCCCGAAAGAGTTGTTATGGAAAATCGGAAACATTGCGAAAGATAATCGGGACGCTGAAAATGATGGAATGTCGGAAAAATGAAGGGATTGAAAATTTTTTAAGAAACTTGGGGATTTTTTTTTAAGGAAATAAATCATACTGAGTAATATTTTTATATCAATGTTTATATGTCATATTAATTACATTCATAACAGAATAGTAAAAAGTAATACAGTTATTTAATTTATATATATATATATATATATATATATATATATATATATGTATATTCTATTTTATATGTATACTATTTTTGCTTTCTCATAGAGGAAGTTTTGTTTTCGTAACAATTTTTTTTTTTCTGTTTTCTATGCTAATGTGCTGAGAATGTTTTAAAACGTTGAAAAATCATATTAAAAAAAAAATATCCATATATATATGTGTGTATGTGTGTATGTATGTACGGAATGTACATTGTACAACCTCTAATTTCTGCAATGTTGGGCTAAATTTTTAAAAATCAATAGAGTATCATTAAAGGATGGTTGGTATTGAATATGGTGAGAATCGCTGAAAGCGTTGAATTTTTTTATAAAATTTTGAATTTTTTGAGAAATGTTTGTACACGTTCTAACTTTCGCAAATTTTTGGATATTGAATTAAATTTTTTTATATAAATAGAGTAACATTAAAGGTTGATTAGTATTGAATTTGATGTTAGGATTGGTAAAAAGGTTTATTTTTTCTAAAATTTTGAATTTTTGAGAAATATTTATATATTGCTCTAATTTTCACAAATTTTGAGATACCAAATTAATTTTTTTTAACTTCTAATTTTTTTCTTTTTTTGAATAGAGTATTATTAAAGGATAATTGGTATTGAATTTGGTGAAAGGATTCTTTTTTTCTAAAATTTTGAATTTTTTGAGAAATGTTTGTACACGTTCTCTGTTTCGCAAATTTTTGGATAATAAATTAAATTTTTTTATATAAACAGAGTAACATTAAAGGTTGATTGGTATTGAATTTGATGTTAGGATTGGTAAAAAGGTTTATTCTTTCTAAAATTTTGAATTTTTGAGAAATATTTATATATCGCCTAATTTTCACAAATTTTGAGATACTAAATTAATTTTTTTTTAACTTCTAATTTTTTTTTCTTTTTTTTGAATAGAGTATTATTAAAGGATAATTGGTATTGAATTTGGTGAAAGAATCCTTTATTTCTAAAATTTTGAATTTTTGAAGAATTGTCTGTACACGTTCTAACTTTCGCAAATTCTGAAGTATCTTCCTGTATGAGAAAAGAAAATTGAAAATCCTTGCTTTGTGGAGCGAAATAAAATGATGAGAAAACAATGCGCAAATTTCCACCTGCACCAATTTTCAACTTACTTTTTCTATTTTCTCCATCGTCAATCGATGAAGCGGCGCACGAAAAACGCGAAAAGCGTTTCACGATAAATGCGAAAACGGTTAAACACCCAAACCCACACACACACACACACACACACACACACACACAACACACACACACACACACACACACACACACACACACACACACACACACACACACACACACACACACACACACACACACACGGACACACACACACACACACACACACGGACGGACACGCGCAGACATGAGAGACAGAGAGATGGACAACGGGGTAAATTGACGGTTTGAGACGCGACAGGATCGTTACGTTCCCGCGACAGCACGGAGATTTCTTTTCCCACCCGTGGCCGGAAGAGCGTTTCAGAAATTGGACCTCCCCGCTGACTTTGACAGCGCGGAATATCAATCTTAAGTGGATTTAACTTGTTTCGCGAGATAGCTGCTGCGTTACTGAAATAGGGAGAGTGTGTCTGCCCCCGAAAGAGTTGTTATGGAAAATCGGAAACATTGCGAAAGATAATCGGGACGCTGAAAATGATGGAATGTCGGAAAAATGAAGGGATTGAAAATTTTTTAAGAAACTTGGGGATTTTTTTTTAAGGAAATAAATCATACTGAGTAATATTTTTATATCAATGTTTATATGTCATATTAATTACATTCATAACAGAATAGTAAAAAGTAATACAGTTATTTAATTTATATATATATATATATATATATATATATATATATATATGTATATTCTATTTTATATGTATACTATTTTTGCTTTCTCATAGAGGAAGTTTTGTTTTCGTAACAATTTTTTTTTTTCTGTTTTCTATGCTAATGTGCTGAGAATGTTTTAAAACGTTGAAAAATCATATTAAAAAAAAAATATCCATATATATATGTGTGTATGTGTGTATGTATGTACGGAATGTACATTGTACAACCTCTAATTTCTGCAATGTTGGGCTAAATTTTTAAAAATCAATAGAGTATCATTAAAGGATGGTTGGTATTGAATATGGTGAGAATCGCTGAAAGCGTTGAATTTTTTTATAAAATTTTGAATTTTTGAGAAATGTTTGTACACGTTCTAACTTTCGCAAATTTTTGGATATTGAATTAAATTTTTTTATATAAATAGAGTAACATTAAAGGTTGATTAGTATTGAATTTGATGTTAGGATTGGTAAAAAGGTTTATTTTTTCTAAAATTTTGAATTTTTTGAGAAATATTTATATATTGCTCTAATTTTCACAAATTTTGAGATACTAAATTAATTTTTTTTTAACTTCTAATTTTTTTTCTTTTTTTTTTGAATAGAGTATTATTAAAGGATAATTGGTATTGAATTTGGTGAAAGGATTCTTTTTTTCTAAAATTTTGAATTTTTTGAGAAATGTTTGTACACGTTCTCTGTTTCGCAAATTTTTGGATAATAAATTAAATTTTTTTATATAAACAGAGTAACATTAAAGGTTGATTGGTATTGAATTTGATGTTAGGATTGGTAAAAAGGTTTATTTTTTCTAAAATTTTGAATTTTTTGAGAAATATTTATATATCGCTCTAATTTTCACAAATTTTGAGATACTAAATTAATTTTTTTTTAACTTCTAATTTTTTTTCTTTTTTTTTGAATAGAGTATTATTAAAGGATAATTGGTATTGAATTTGGTGAAAGAATTCTTTATTTCTAAAATTTTGAATTTTTGAAGAATTGTCTGTACACGTTCTAACTTTCGCAAATTCTGAAGTATCTTCCTGTATGAGAAAAAGAAAATTGAAAAATCCTTGCTTTGTGAGCGAAATAAAATGATGAGAAAACAATGTGCAAATTTCCAATTTGCACAATTTTCAACTTACTTTTTTCTATTTTCTTCATCGTCAATCGAGTTTTCTTTCGTACGCCTTAAAACGTTGTAGCCGCGAAGAAAAGCGGAAATGCTGCAACCACGCTCCGTTGCGCAAGATCGGGGTGCAAGGCACTCTTGCCTTAGTTTATTTATCGGAAAAACCGGAAAAATTCCGGTATTTCTCGCGAGCTATGTGACATTCCTGCGTGAAGCACATCGCTCATACGGAGAGAGTTCTCACTAAAATTTTTACCGCCATCGATATCGGGCGTGCATGCAGATGCACTTGCATGCGTTACACCGTTTTAATATCGCCGACCTGTCAGCGCGATCATACAACTACTTTTCGCGGCTGGCGAAAAAGATGAGCGAGACTCACCGCGTTGTTAAGAATGGATCAGAGCAAATTGCGACGAGAGAGAGAGAGAGAGAGAGAGAGAGAGGAAAGGAAGAGACAAGGCGCAACGAGGGAAACGAGAGTACGTGGACGAGAAAAGGGAGGAGGTTGAGGGTCGGACTTACAACTTGGCCGTTATTACGTGCACGGTTTCTTATTCCCCGCGGGGCGATACGCGTTCCATTTCCATTCAACGAATTTCTTGTCGCGTCGTCCTCTCTGCGACGGACGGAGAGGAAAGTAGGATCGCTGGTAGTCGTCGTTCCGGTACACGTAAAAGCAGCCGCACAAGGGAGCAGTGCATTTTCATGCACTTCGAAACGTGTGACAGTGTGGATGATACTGCAATAATACTGCCATTTTCTCGATAACCGGACATAAATTTGATACTCGCATTCTTTTATGAGAATATCGAGACTTTATACATGCTTGGCTTAATGTAATGTAATATCTGATTATTGTTTGATAAAATGACGTATGGATACATACATAATCGACATAATTATTAATCGCATTTCTCGATTTAATTCTGGATTAAATTCATTGCACATTTAAAACTTATGCTGCATTATTTGTCAAATAAACAGCTTGAATTTTTATCGTAAAAAATCAAAATTAGAGTCTTAGAAAAAAAAATAACTTCAAAATTCAGCACGTATTTTCTCTTATATAAATATTCAAAAATACTTGAAAGAATGTTCATCCAAGTAATTTTTATATACATACAATAAGAGGTGTAAAAAAAACCATTTTTTCTAATAGAAAAAAACAGTAAAAAAGAATTTGTTTTAAAATATAATGAAAAAAAGACAAAATTTGTTTTTTTTCCCCCATTATTTTTTAAAATATAATATTATTTTTCTTTATAATGTAATATCTTCTTTAAAATATAATATTATTTTTTTGTTAACATAATTAAAAAAATTAAGTTCTTATATTTTTAATTAATTTTTTTTATTTTAAAAATAATTTCAATGGATTTTTGCGGCAAAAAAATAATGAAAAGTCGATTTGGAATAATCAAAATATTTTTTTGTTAACATAATTAAGAAAATTAAAATTCTTATATTTTTGAAAATATAATATTATTTTTCTTGTTAACATAATTAAAAAAATTAAGTTCTTATATTGTTAATTAACTTTTTTTTATTTTAAAAATAATTTCAATGGATTTTTGCGGCAGAAAAATAATGAAAAGTCGATTTGGAATAATCAAAATATTTTTTTGTTAACATAATTAAGAAAATTAAAATTCTTATATTTTTGAAAATATAATATTATTTTTTTGTTAACATAATTAAAAAAATTAAGTTCTTATATTTTTAATTAACTTTTTTTTATTTTATAAATAATTTCAATGGATTTTTGCGGCAGAAAAATAATGAAAAGTCGATTTGGAATAATCAAAATATAAAGATATTAAATATCTAAAAAAAAATTTTGAAAAAATAATAAAAATAATAAGAAATGTAATAAAAAATAATAAGTAAAGAAAGTATAAATAAGAAATGAGAACTGGGATAATTTGCTGAGTTCATGCACGATGGATGGTACCAAATGTGATATTTAAATGGCATACTTTTGACAATAAGCCCGACGATTCTCCGCGGAAAAAGATACGGTCTCCATTTCCATCCGAGTTTCTCGTTGCCGCGTGTCCGTTTCGGGAAAATAGCGAATAATAGCGACTGAGCTAGATTCATATGCCGGATAATGAAAATTTCTTGAATGGAGATACTTATCTGCTTATTATAGCGACGACTTCGTACGGTCGGGCGCACTTGAATTTCCGCTACTTCGCAGTAATCGCGTACACAATAAATGTTCCTCTCCTAGCGAGAATTCCTCAATGTCATATCCCTCGTGTTAACATTTTATCGCATCAGTCTCCACTTTTCCTATTTTCCTATTTCCATATCGCTGCTATATTTAGCAGAAACCACCATTTTTACGGAATATTCAGTTTGTTTTTTCGTTATCTTGCTTATCATTAAGCAATTATAGTGGAATTTATCAAGTTTTTAATTTTTTATAATAATGACAATAATCATTAGCTAAATATGTAGATATTTTGTCATACAAGTCACACGGGCTATTTAATATCAGTTAGGGATACGTTGTTGAAAAAAAAGAAAACCACAGATCTTTTAATAAAGAGTATAGTTTCTCATAAACAATCATATCACGTCCTCATTTCTGTTGCTCACGCGGCCATTAGTAAGTCGATGATAATAGAAAGCAGATAATAAAAGAAAAAGAATCTGGGACAAAAGTTTTTAATGCAGATTGCAACTTGTCGCCGGAAATAATGGGTATAAAGAAAATCTCGCGGGGTAAGCAAAAATGGTCGGTGCAAACTTGCGGAGGAAGCGTGGATGAAAATATTTTAACTCGGCTTTCAGCCGTTCAGCATGACAGATCATATTCAGGCGATGGTGGTAATTTACTTACGTCATAACTAGAGAATTCTCCTTTCCCAGGCGGTCCCGGCGGACCCTGCGCGCCTTTTTCGCCGGGAATTCCGTCGCGACCCGGTTCGCCCTTTTGACCTTGGGGACCTTCCGGCCCCATTATCCCAATATCACCCTTGTCACCTTTCGCCCCGAACGGGCCGGGCAACCCCCTTTCCCCCGGCTGTCCTGCCACACCCTGAAATCGGGACGTTAAACCTCGCAATTACACAACGGTATGGCATAAGAGTTGAAGCGCCAGAGATTGATGTATTATAGTTTTAAATTGAAATGATTAAATTTAACGCGAAAAGACGGAAAAGAAAAAAATTTGAGGAATTCTAGAATTTTTGAATACAGGGTATCCTAGACCATACACCCCTTTTTTTCAAAAACTAAGCATTTTAGAGAAAAACGTTTTGAACAAAAATTGTATGGTTTTGAGGGGAACATAAAATGATGTCATTGGTTTGACCTTGGATGGCATCGTTGAGGTCAAGTCAAGGACACCTTTAATTTCTTAAATGGAAACTTTCATTTTTTATTGCATATTCTTGTAGCTTATCTTGAGAGCTTTTTAAAACACTATAATAAAGTATTTTTTCATTAAGAATTTTTTGAGTTATTTTGTATCTTAATCTGACATATTTTAATATAAAATATAAAATATCTCGAAAATTATTTAGTTTTCGATAATTGTATCGTAATACTTTTATGTACAGAATAATAAGATAAATCAAATGATATACAGAAAATAATTGTTTTTAAAAAAATGTATGCAATTATTTGCAATATATTTTTTTTATAACAATTATTTATTTTTTCTTTACACCATTTGATTCATCTTATTAATCTGTACATAAAAGTATTACGATACAATTATCGAACACTAAATAATTTTCGAGATATTTTATATTTTATACTAAAATGTCAGATCAAGATACAAAATAACTCAAAAAATTCTTAATGAAAAATACTTTATTATAGTGTTTTGGAAACACTCGACATAAGCTATAAGAATATGGAATAAAAAATAGGAAATTCCATTTAAGAAATTAAAGGTGTCCTTGACTTGACCTTAACGATGCCATCCAAGGTCAAACCAATGACACCATCTTATGTTCCCCTCAAAACCATACATTTTTTGTTCAAAACGTTTTTCTCTAAAATGCTTAGGTTTTGAAAAAAAGAGACGTACGGATGGTCTAGGACACCTTATATAATAAATATAATAAATTTTGAATATAATAAATATAATTCATACTCTTATAATATCAGTAATTGCCGCATTATGTAGAGAATTATAATATATTATTTCTGCCTATAGTAAAAGAAATAGCACATAAGTGTTTATATCTTTTTTTCTCTCTCTAGCGTTTTGATTGATAATAATTTCTGGAATATATATAGAACAAAAGTCGCTACCGTGAGACCCATCAAGCCCTGTTTGCCTTCCTGTCCCGGCACTCCTGGCTCACCCTTCGGCCCTTGTATCATCTTCGGCATCGTAAAGGAAGACATTAAGGCCGTACCGTTACAGGCACAAGTGCCAGGGTCTCCTTTCTGACCAGGTGGTCCCTGTGGTATCTTCATTAGCCAATCCTTTAAAAAGATCGATTTTTTTAATACTATCATCGTAATTCATAATTTTATTTTAATAAATCGATTATATAATATTTATAATTATACATATATATATATATATATATATATATATATATAATATTATATATAATTATTAATTATGAGTATATAGACTATATATTGAATATATATATATATATATATATATATATATATATATATATATATATATGAGTATATATACGAGATAAACTATTTCGTGTTATAATAATATAAATAATAATAATATATATTTTATAACATACATAAAAATATCATGTTAAATTATAAGTTGTAATATTGCATAATAATCTGAGAAGGAGGGGGATGGTAAATAAATTCAAATATATATATATATATATATATATATATATATATATATATATATGTATATAGTAAAACGAGAAGTAGCATTAACAATTATGTAATCATATTTTTTATTCTTTTATTAATTTAATTTTTAAATAATTTGTCATTAACTTTTTACGCTGCAATATGAACAAATTTTAATAGTATTCTAAAAGCGGATAAATACATACTGTATGTATATTACTACATACTAAAGTAACGGCGGAAGATAGTAAATACCGCGAAAGCTGTTTTGGTTGTAATCAGTGTTACATGCGACAGGCACCGCTTCTCTAGCGTCGATGCTAAATTGACTCATGCGAATAACAAGATAAATGAGTGATCCCGGATTCAGGCGCATTCAGGCTACCTTCAATATCGTGCCTGGCGCTTGGATAGTTGCGGATGCGATCGCGGTCCCTACAGTTAATTTAACGAGACGTCTATGTCTATACTATATTAGGAAACAGATATCCCTTCCATTAAGAAAATCCCCAAAGAGATTCAATCAATATTGTTATATGCGATGAGACTAAATATAATCTAATAAACTAATCCGTAAATATAATTCTATGTATATTTTTGAAATAATTTAAAATGTAATTTATTTTTTATTATTAATCAATGACATATATATATATATATATATATATATATATATATATATATATATATATATATATATATAAATCTTTTTTATTATAAATCATTTATTGCCTTCTCATTAGCATCTTTTTTGTCCTGTTTGAAATGGAGATATATTTATCAATTTATAAACGAGTAATATCAGAATAGATGGTCATAAAATAAAACCAAAATTTTTTATCAGAATAATTAAAATAATTTCTTAATATAAATGCAGATACTATATCATAAGCTTAATCAATATTTAATTTCTATTAATTATACCAATGCATATATCGGTTTAAAAATCATTTAAAAAAGCACTAGAAATAATCGAAATAAAAAAATATTCGTTTTCTTTGTGTCCACCTATGCTGGAACCAGTTTATAAGAAAGTCTTAATTGAGTAACGCCCTCACCTCATCGCGACCAGGTGGGCCTGGAGGGCCTGGGGGACCCCTGACACTCTCCCCTTTATCCCCCTTGTCGCCTTTGTCGCCTTTCGGACCTTTATCTAAAAAAAAAAGAAAAGGACGAATGTGTGTCCGTAAGTCCGCGCAACTTCGTCGCTCTTTATTTTTGACACGCCGGGGTGATTTATGCGCGCGAAAAGTAGATTAAAAAAGTTTGCTTCATATTTTATCATCGTTTCTTCGACGCGATACCTCCCAAGTCGACTCGGCGCGCATCGACATCAACTATGGTGAAATTAATAAACGATTTTTAACGCGCCGTCCCATCCTTACTAGGAATATCAGATTTAGAAAAAAAAGAGAATATATTAATGTCTCGGTGCATTGATTAATTGAAGAACTGTTAGATTATTTCAAGACATCGTGACGATACATTGCTATTTATGATAGTTTAAATATCCTTGTAAGTAGATGGAAAAATATCGTGATAAAAAAATGATAAGAAATATGTTTAATCGCAAAAAATTGATACAAAAATTTACTTTACATTTTATAAAAAAGAATTAAAATTTTATAATAAATAAATGGTATGACAAGGAATTAAAAAATGGAAACGTCGAATAAGTACTGTAAATTTGATTCGAAAATATTGATGCAGATAAAAATTTTGTTAATTAATTTAGTCCAATTATTCCAAGTATCAACAAGACATGGATAATTTTGTTAATTAATTATTTTTCCCTCTTCTCTAGTATTTACACGAATGACATAGTATAGATTGCTAAGATAATTCATTCATGATATAATGCCGTATTTTATAAATAATTAAATAATATTGATACAAAAAATTAATACAAAAACTTACTTTACATTTTATAAAAAAGAATTCAAATTTTATAATAAATAAATGGTATGACAAGGAATTTAAAAATATAAACGTCGAATAAGTACTGTAAATTTGATTCGAAAATATTGATGCAGATAAAAATTTTGTTAATTAATTTAGTCGAATTAATCCAAGTATCAACAAGACATGGATAATTTTGTTAATTAATTATTTTTCCCTCTTCTCTAGTATTTACACGAATGACATAGTATAGATTGCTAAGATAATTCATTCACGATATAATGCCGTATTTTATAAACAATTAAATAATATTGATACAAAAACTTACTTTAGATTTTATAAAAAAGAATTATTAATATGTTATTAATATTTGACAGCCTTACTTACAATCTGGATTCGGGGGCGGGGGTGTGATGAATGGCGGCGGATTACTCTCCTCACTTTTATCTTCGTCCGCATCCCGACTGATCTGAAAATGTATTATAAGCAATGCCGATAAGATCGGATTACGCTATCCTGTCAGCGATACATAACAGGACGATTATGGAAGTCGTCATCGTCGATTGCGGGACTTGATGCAGGCGTGCGAATGACAAATGACACAGCATAAACATTATTTACAGCATTTGGTTGCGACAAAGATGGTGAAACGGCGCGGTTAGTTTATCGATCGTTTTGCTGATTAGTTATTTTATATGCAAATTACAAGTATATATATTGTGTGAACCACAATGTTGAAGCGACACGCGACAACGTGTCGACCGTTTTTGATTAGCTTCGCGAAGGGGCGTCAAATATTTGCGTAGTGTTCGTATAATATCATTGAAATTCATGAAACTACGTTAACGGGAAGTTTCGTGGCGTTTTGATAAGAAAGGAGAATCAAAATTGGCCTGAAATGAGTTTATAATTATATACAAATGATGGAATTCAAGTACTAAAAGACATAATAAAACGTAAAAGAGCGTGACAAATAATAAAATCAGATTACATAATCCATCGTTTTATAAAATGTCTAGGCATTTTATAAAATACGGCCGTATTCTCATGTCATAGTTGAAAATGAAATATTTTATTATCTGGATAAAAATTTTAGTTTTTTTTACAAAATAAGCGATGAATTGTCTTTGTAGAACAGCCATTTGTAAAAATTTAATAAATATAATTATGTTATAATGTTAATAAATAATTACGTGTATTTCTAAATGAAAAAAACTTGTATGAATATTTGTCATATTTATTATAATTAAGATTTTATAAAAATAACATAAAAAAAATTCTTGAAAAAATGTTTGAAAATAAATAATAAAAAAATAAGCATAAAAAAATTTTTTTTAATGCATATACATATATAATATAATATTAATTATTTAATTAACAGAAGATATTAATTACATAATAATTTAAATAATAATTTAAATATTAAACACATTTAATAGATTGAATATTAATATGATTTAAGTTGATAGTAAAAAACATATTTATTATAATTATTTTATTAAATGTAACATAAAGTAAGGTCGATAAAAACCGTTTTATATAATGATTGGAATGAACCAACCAGAACTTAAAACGACGTACAAATTGTTGCGTTTGACAATCGCAACGATTTATTAGCATTCTATAAAAAGATCAAAATTCTTAACCAGATTGTAAAATAATTCATTTTCATGATTTGAGAATGTGGCGGCACTTTATAAAATTCCTAGACGCTTTATAAAACGATGGACTATATAATTTAGATACGACATATATGTGCGTACGACAAGACAGCTTATACACGATATCTCGCTCTTACGTTTCATCGTGTCCCGATCCGGTTCTTGTCACGGATCCCCTGTCGCAAATTATTAGCTAGTAATATAAATGATCGCATGCGCCAGTTGTGAACAATGCAATGCCCAAGTAAAGTTCTCCAGACGTGATGCCGGACCTGTCTTGTACGTTAAAAGCGAATAATACATCAAGCGGTGACGGTGATTAATGAACTTCCAAGCCAATCAGGTAGTATGGTTAGCACACATGACACCAGCCCTAAGTATTTTCCGATAATTATCGGTAACGACGGCGCTTTATCGGGCTGAGTCGACATCCGGTTAGGATTTTTCGCCGATCGAACGCGTTCTTACATTATTACAAAAAATATCGTTTCCCATTTCCGAGAAATTTCTTAATTTCCTCAAATTCATCGAAATTACAATCTTGAATTTTCGAAATTTTTTTATATCTTAAAATATATAATATTAATATTATATGAAAAGATATATATAATATTAATACAGAAGATATATTAATTATAATAAAAATACATAATAATTTAATTAAAAAATTTAAATAATAATTTAAATATTAGGGACATTTAATACGCAAGAATGAATATTAATATTGATGAGATTTGAAAATATCTTACCTTCTATGCGTTTAGCTTTCAGAATTTATTCAGTAAGCTTTCAAATTGTTTCATATTAAAAACATAAGAGTATGGATATATTGTTGCCGAATAAATTAATTATTTATAAAATCTAAAATGCAATATGATATTTAAAATGAGTCGTATAAATGATAAAACTTGGCTTAAATATAATCTGCGCCATCCATATGCATAACTAGTGTATATAGTGTATATGTACCTAAAAATCCATAAATGCATTGGAATCTATATGCAGTTATAAAAGCATTAAAGCAATACATATATTCGATATTTTTATCTCTTTTTTTTTCAAAAAACGCGATAATTATTTCACATTCAAAAACTAAGCAACACTACAATGTTATTCGTTTTTGAAATGTTCGATTTAGTTTTTTTCAAACGAGATTATTCGCGGTCGCTCGTACACGAATGTACAAATAGCTTAATATTTTTTCAATCTATTATTTCTCGCAAACTAATACCTTCCTTTCGACAATCCAATATTTTTCCAAAACGCTTTAATGAAAGGAATCTTCTCATGGCAGATCGTATTTTTCGTCACGATAAAGATTCTGATTTTTCGCGGATTTTGTAACACTTTTTTTTTAACAATTCCATTGCGTATATCGCGGACGTCGCGCGTGCGTAGGAAATACAAAAATACATTTGTCGCATCTGTTGCGAAAATATTGCAATAACGCAGTAGTATCGAATAAAACAAAAGGAGTACTCTCAGCATTGGTATGTAACTATCCGTGGCTTGCATTTATTGCACGCGGATTCGCTTATTTCAAGTTGCGGTGGATTTATAATGTCACATTCAAATGAATGCCATTTATTATTAAGGGCATAATATAGTTATTTACGATTACAATGCGCATTTGTACAACAAGAGTGTAGAAAATAAAATAATAATAATGCACAAACAAGCATTACGATATAACGGGAGGTTATTTAAAATAACGTATCTCTTATTATTACCTTATTACCAATATTATTATTTTAATACGATCCGATTTAATAAGAGTGTCGCGAGAAAAAGAAAACATCCCGTGACGCTTTAATAATCGATCTTTTTGTTATCTTCTTTGTTTTTAATTAGGTCAGATTTACATAACCATATGCAATAATAATTCGGAATTTTTTCAATATTTCACTGCCACGCGAAATTTGCAGCGCGCGATCAGGCGTAGCTGGAATAATTATGTATTTTGACTTATACGTATATGCACTCACATACGAGGTTACATACGTACATCGCAAACCGAGGGAAATGTGCGCGCTGGGAATATGAGCGGGGCTTCAGTTTCAACGAATGAAGTTTCAGCTGGCTCTGCTGCAAATGCTCGTCATGTTTAATTCGTGCTTTTTTCCTATATGTCCGTTCAGGATACTGGAATTACGCGGCAGCCATATACACGCACGCACGCACACACACACCCACGATAACACCTGTCGTACGATTGCAGTAGCACTGCACCGTTGAAATCGTTCACCCGGTGCACACCTGATCAGCTCTCCTATGCACGACCGTGTCTCTCACCACGTAGATTCTCTAAGTTTTTCGCGGAATGTGGAAGATTTTACAGGTGAAATAAATTCTTTCCTTTTCTTCCCGCGAAGAAAAGCTTGCGCCACAACTTCGTCTGAATTTCCGGACGAGCGCAAGGGAGGTAGGATTTCCCGTCAAGGGGAAAGAGATAATGCAGGATTGCTATCATAAGAATATACGCATTCACTGTTATTTGGTAAATGTATCTCTTCAGTCGAAGAGGATAAAAGTCGATTTGATATTGATTAATATTAATAAATATTCTTCTCTTATATCGACAAACCTGCACTTAATGAAAAATTCTCAATTAACACCATATATGATTTTTAGATGAAAAAAGTAGTTCTTAATATCAAATATATATTTATCATGATGATGAGGTAATAGATTTGATAGGCAATTATAAATGTATTTCAAATGTGCATAAACTATTGAACACAATTATTGAAATAAGATATTATTTAAAAGTTTATTCTCTTCGTAAAAATAATAAATACACAAATATATATGTACATTTATGTATATAAATGTATATATATATTATATATTTGAAATACAATAATTAAAATGATTATTTGAAATAACAATTCGAAAAAAGTTATCAGAAGCACTAATATTTGACCTAATAAATTATGAATAGAATAGATTAATCTTTTAGAAACTTTTTTTCAATCATTGAATATTGAGATGAAAGAGGAAGAAAATCGATATCCTATAAGATAAAATCGGAGTAGAAATAAAAATTGAAGTAGCAAGCTAATACGTTTCTAAATATTTAAAATAAACTGTTAAATTAAACTGAATCATAAAATAAACTGTAGAATAACAGTCATATTTTATATTTAAAACCGTAATTGTTTTATTACGATAATATAGTAGATTCAATATCGTAAGTGGAGAGGAAGAGATATTAGTAAAAGGCTATTAAAAATTTATGGCACATGCAGAGAGCAAAGTGGAAAAATACCAACCATTTCCGGTGGACGGAAAGATGCCACGTACGCGAATCGGATTGATTCAATGAATTTAATAAACGATAAAAGCGTCGGGAACTGGGTCGAAGATGAAGATAAGTTCATCAAAATGCTATTGGCGCGGTACCAGATCGCTGTGACACAAACTCTCGTTTAAATTTCCGGAAAGGCAGGATACACATGTGATGCACATGTTGCGGGTCGTTAATTCATTATCGAAATTTGGCGGGAAAAAACAGAGTCCGTTTCTATGTGACGCATTAGACGCATGATGGCTGCGACTTGTCGGAAGTTAGCCTTGTTAACTCGTACATGTGATTTGCTCCCAGAAGTACCGGATAGAATTCTTGACACACATGTGTTCCATTTACATTCGCGTCATATCCGAATTTCGTATGATTTAGAACTGGCCTTAATAAATTATGTATAAAAAAAAATTGGTTTTAAAAAACCACTTTTAAAAACGATCGATTCGATTAGTGTCACAAACCGATTTTATTGGAAAGCAGATTTTTCAAAAATTTTCTGAACTTTATAATTTTTCGTTTGATTAAAATAAAAATGCAATGCGTATGCGGCTTTAATTATGAATCGAGCAAGCAAATCTGTTCATTTTATATAACGTTTCTAATTTTTTTTTTATAATGCTCCAGAGATATTACTTCGATGCACTCGCGGTACGTATTGATTCATATTTCTTTTGAGGGTAAACTTAACGGTTTGATGTAATTTATATGCGCACTGTTTTTAAAGCATACCGAAATTTCATTCGGATTACGTCCAACTTCGTAATGACTGCGGATGGATGGCAAAGATAGAGCGGCGACAGGACATTTCGGGTAAGCAAAGTTGCCAATGCGAAATTCTAACAGAATTTTAGAGAGATTAGCCTCCTGGTATTTACGAGATTATCTGCGTAACCTAATTTCTCGTTTCTCTTTCTCCTTTCCCTTCTCTACTTTCTTATAACGGTCGAGCTTTTAAGAAAGTTCTCATTAAAACTTTGGTCCATTATAAAGATTAGTTAATTTGGAGAATATAAACTGTAATATTGTCCGCGAATCTGTGAAATCAATAATCTATGTATAAGTTAAAACAAATTATTATACAAAAACAATATTTTATATAAATATAATATACTATTATAATTATAATATTATATTATAATTATATAATAATAATAACAAAAATTTAATTTGGTGATAAACACAATTTTATAGAGTAGAAATCAGAATTTTCTCTCTCTCTCTCTCTCTCTCTCTCTCTCTCTATATATATATATATATATATATATATATATAATTGAGTAAAGTCTGGCCAATCATCGCCGATCTTTACCCGGGCGCATGTCAATGAGGCACTGTAAACAGCTGAGCGCTCACGCACACATGCCAGGTGCGCGGCTCATTGACGTGCGTCCAGCTAAAAGTCGGCGCTGAATTGCCAGACTTTACTCAATAATAACTTTTTTATTAAGCGTTATCAAAAAAAATGGTGCAGGACTTTTCTTCTCAGTTTTATTTGCTCTATCTGCACACGACGGGTGATGCGATTGACGCCGGACACCCTGTATATATATATATATATATATATATATATATATATATATATTAGAATTAAATTATAATTCGTTTTTAAAGCAAAAACATTTATATCTGCGCGTTCCTATATTTAGTTTTATATCTTTAATTTAAAAAAAGACATATCATTTTCGCGCAAGTTAATAAAAATGAATTGTCTTGTATATTTATTTATTGACATAAATAAATTTTATGCTCTATCTATGTAACTGTACAATGATAAAATTATAATAAAAGAACACATATGTCGTTTTCTTTTAGTGTAGGTCAAATAAGTTTTATCAGTTTTCTTAAAATATTATTTCAATAAAAAAATTTAATGAAAACTTAAAAAGATGAAATCTACTTTTTTATGACGTATGTATAAAATATATTCGTGATCAGAGAATCTCATGTTCATAAATGAACTGTCGCTTCCCCGTCAAACAATTTTATATTTATGATAACGTTCCATGCGGATTTTCAACTCCGTTAGTGAATTACCCAAGCTTCGTCTCAACGCTTACAAGTTAGTGGTCACAGCGGTGTGATGCAACGGATAATTAGTTAGTGCATATAGTGTCAATGTAGCGTCACAATTTAGCGAAGCCGGAGCGCAATTTGCGGCGGGCTCACGTCTACCTTATTCAAATCAGCGTTGCCAGAACCATCGAACAAGTTGATATCGTAATCACCAGAGCCGAGCTCATCGTCTGCTGAAAACTATAAAAACATATGTGGCATTAATAAATGTATACCAATAGTTTGTAAATCCTTATTAAAGATCGATGTTGAACAACTTCTCCTTAAACAAAATTGATGTAACTAACCTAACCTAACCTAACCTAACCTAACCTAACCTAACCAGCATAACGTGAAAAGCATAAGCAATGATAAGGAATACAAAAGGATTATTTATTTAAGTTTTAATTGATATTTTGTGGCAAAATTGTTTTTTCTGTTTTATCAGCGAAAGCTATTGAAGTATTCGAAATGTACACTAGAAATATTATATAATATGGATACGTGGAGGAAATTATTTTAATTAATCGCCTTTAAAATAATTTATCCTTCATCCTTTTCAAATATTTCCATAATAACTTTTCAAATTTATGCCATAATAATGGCAAAAGAAGGATAAAATAATTATCGCAGATTAAAGTAGCATTTAATCTTAATCTCGTGTTAAATTTTATTTAAAATTAATCATA
Organism: Cataglyphis hispanica; assembly: GCF_021464435.1. NCBI lineage: Eukaryota > Metazoa > Arthropoda > Insecta > Hymenoptera > Formicidae > Cataglyphis > Cataglyphis hispanica. Next base: position 4,039,833 of record NC_065975.1, read on the forward strand.
TCATGATCAATCATATTGATCACATCAATTATACTATGCTATATTATAATATTAATATCGTCAAAACAAAATAAAATTTTTTTTACTATATTATATTCATATTATTACGCATTTATTATCTTATATATATATTTATTTAATGTTTAAATTGCATTCGCTCACAACGAGGGATATTAGATTCATAATTGTTTATCATGAAATGTCGGATATGTTAATACATATCATGGATATTTCCATTATAATTCATGTTAAATTGAAATGTTGAATTCAAAAATTTGTAATTTTGTTGAGGAATATGAATAAACATTTTATAGTATGATAGAGAAAATGTGTTATATATCGTATTTATTACTGCCAGTAACAAATATTAAATGCATGCAATTGGTAATGTATTTTGATTTTAATAAAATTATATTCATCTGATCTTCTACATGCCAGTTCCGTATTTCATATTTCATATTACAATTCCGATTTAATATTAGAATTCTGTATTTTTCGATACTTTCGAAATTTCATATACCAATCAGTTGCAGTGTATATTGTACTACGAAATGAGTAGATATATAAATATACGCGTCTATCAAACTCGATACTCGTATCGAAATTGCTAGGAAGCTACGCGTATCGAGTCAATCGGTTTGTTACGTAATACTGGTATTTTACTCGATTAATTTGTTTCAGCAAGGTATTATTTATTAATTCATGCTTTTACATTTTCTGATAAACTTCAATAATATTTAAGAAATAAAATTTATATGCAAGCTTAACTTTTTTTTGTAAATGATTGTCACATATATGATAAATGTCAAAAATATTAGTAATCTCAGATCTTTTTTTTTTTTTTTGGTATACTTCCTCTGTCAATGTTCGTTGATTTGTGCTTAAACGTCGGCATTTTCCTGAAATTTCTCGGCACTGGTATCGAATAAACGTATCTTCGAGAGCGAAGCACTTGAAGGAAAGAGCACTCGACCTCGATCAAGTCCAAAATATTCGGGATGATATAGAGGGATAAAATATCGCTGCATTTGTGCAGTGAATATTTCACGATATCTGGTGCGGATTAGAACTTAAGTACGAGAGCATTAGTCGTATAATATGCCGATCCATCCTTTGAGAAAGCTGCTTATCATATTCGCAACAAAAGATATTATATACACAATTTTTCAGAATTAGTAGAAAATAAACGCAGTTATCCATGACGAAATTTCGATTTTAAATCAGTTTTGAATCAATTTTAATTTGGAATTAACTGGAAGACGAAATTAAAAATATCGTTATATTTATTTAACTTTTGGAAGTTCAATATTTGATATCTATGATTAATTCTCCTTCTTCAAATTAGACAATTTTTTTTTAAGATAAAATCTACTTTAAATAGAATGAGGAATAATATTCCATTAGCTTCGATTTTTGAAATTTAATTTGCGAAAATCCTTTAGACTCAGATTTATAGCTCGAAGATTACTAGTGCATTTTCTTTAGAAAAAATTAATTTAATTTCTTTTATAGATTTTAATTTCTTTTATAGACTTTTATAGACTTTTTATCGCATGAAACAATATCTATTTTTCTTCAATTTTGGGAAGAAGATTTATCTTTTGTAAAAATAACTTCATTATAGTATTTTGAAAAACTCTTAAAATAAGTTACAAGAATATGCCATGAAAAATGGGGGTTTTCATTTAAGAAATTGAAGATGACCTTCGCGTGATCTTCAACCGACGATCCAAGGTCAAATCAATGTTATATCCCCCTCGAAGTGATAAAACTTTTGTATGAAACATATTTTTCTAAAATCCCGAAATTCTCGGCTATTGACTATTGAAAATAAAATGAGACGCCCTGTATATAATTCGCACATAGTATACTTAAATATAGATTAGATGCATTATGATTGATGTTTTCCAAATACACGTATTGCGTGTGGCATGAGAAGAAGCGATCTCTGAAAGGATCATTTAATTTCACGAGGTGAGAAACGAGGATGCGCAATGTGTGAGAAATCGCATATATAGGTTAGGTTAGGTGGAGCAAAAGGGAGCAAAAAGTTGTAAAATCTTCTCAAGGAGAATGTTATATGAAGCGGTGAAGGGTCGTGAAAGGGTTGGGCTTGTGGCGCAATATAAAATGCCACAGTACGTGGAGAGTAAGTGCGGGATCCGCCCGTTACTTGCGCGATGCTAAACAGTAAAGCAAACTGAAAAATCGGCGCACCTGTCTTGGTTGGTTGCGTCACACCGTTACGCATACGTAAAGCGAATGAATGTATCGATTAAATCGATTCTGGTTTTAGGGATGCCACAATAACTTCGAATTTCCAACAAATTTAATATGAGTATTTAGATAAAGAACTTTCTTGGAAAAAAAAAATACTGAGATGTATCTATTTATACAGGGTGTTTCATTTTAATCGTCTCACGCAAATATCTCGAGAAATATGAAAGATACAGAAAAACGTTTCAGACAAAAGTTATTTGGTTCGAAGGAGGACATAAGATGGTGTCATTGATTTGATCTTAAACAAATGTCCCAAAATCATATAGAGTACAATTTTATTTTTTTAAATGGAATCCCCTATTTTTTATTATATATTCTTGTAGCTTACCTTGAGAGCTTTTCAAAACAATATAATTAAGTATTGTTTTATGAAGTACTTTTTGAGTTATTTTATATCTTAATCTAGCATATTTTGATATAAAATATATCTTCTAAAATATTTAATTTTCGACAATATTTCTGTAATACTTTTATGTACAGAATAATAAAATGAATCATATATTACATGCCTCAAATAAAAATTTTTAAAGTTCACAAAAAAAAAATAGAATAAATATAAGCAAATATAAAAATTTTTCTTTCTTAGTAAAATATTTGAAAAATGTTTATATATATATATATATATATATATATATATATATATATAACACTATTCAAATGCTATATAATTTTTCTTTTTTATACGAAAACAAAAAAAAAATGGGCACGTCGGTTGCATAGCGCTCTCGCTATAACCCTTGCGGTACGTAAGATCTACAGGTTTAACGTTATTCGCAATTGCGAATTATCGTCGCGCGCGTACATATACAGGCTGCTTCTAAATTCATGGCCGCTAGCTGCAAATAACGATAATTCCAACTTGCCGCGAGTTGCAAAACGAAATAAAGCGCGCGGTAACTCGATTTACGCGAGCGGCCGTCGGGATATTCAACTCTTTTTTTTTTCTCTCTCTCTCTCTCTCTCCTTTCTCTCACGGGATTTTATGCCTTTTTCGATACGTTTACGTTTTATAGGAGGGCATTATATCGGCGCATGTGTTTAACCGTGTCTGAGCAAATTTACGTGTGGTACGTGTGAACGCGAATTAATTCGATCGCGACTCGAAATGCGAATCGTTTCTCCTTATTGTTAGCGTAGACTCATGATTTTTTATTACCAAGAATTGCTCCCGAAAAATTTCACGCGAAGCACGCTATAAGAGTTTCATGAAACTTTCTCGAGATTCTTCAAGATGCTCTTACATATTAAGGATGTTTTGGCTGTACAATAGGAGTAAAAAAATGTCAAAATTAAAAAAAAAAATTATTTCTTACGTTTATAGTGTTTGAAAAATCATATAAATAAATCTGGATTATAAAAAAAATTAAAGTATCACAAAAAATGGTTTTTAACATCTTCGTAAAAAAAAATTGTAAATTGTGATTAATATTTTCCTTAATTTATGACAACTTTTGGTCGTGAATATCCCCTGAAATTAACTATAAAAAACAAAAAAAAAAAAAATGAGAAATTTGCAGATAGAGAGAGAGAGAGAGAGAGAGAGAGAGAGAGAGAGAGAGAGAGAGAGAGAGAGAGAGAGAGAGAGAGAGAGAGAGAGACAGAAATATTTTTCTATAATTTTTAGTTATAATAATTTAATATAAGTTACTTAATATAAAAGCTTAGTATAAATAATTTTTAAACGAGTAAATGGATCTAAATCAAATTTTGCACAAATATTTATTAATTTTTTTAATATATGTGAAAATGAAATTTATTTTGTTGGCAATGTTTCTTCTTTGTCAATAAATGCTACAATACACGATTTTCCATAAGAATCTCATTTCAAATTTAAATAATTTTCAAACCATTAAGAGACGTGTGCTTAGGTTTTGCAAATATACTTAAAAGAATAAGTTGCGAAATTTTCATTTTTGCTTCTGTCAATATTTTGACATATGATACATAACATCCTTAAACATTTGATATTTCTTGTCATTCTACAACCAAATAATTAATTCTTCTTTCTAGAATTTTGCAAAAAAATTGTCCGTTTTATCATAATTATCAATTTTTAATATTATATAAATTTTATAATACATATACACATATTTTTAGCTATACTTTTAAAAAAGTTTAGTTCTAAATACCTTTCATATAAATAATTAAATACAAAATATTTGAGAAACATAGAGATATCTCTTTAAGATCCAGTCCGTGCAATGTCCAGTCAGGCGACTTTACAATGACGTATTTCCAATATTTCAGTTAGATTATAATATGAATAATTCATAGGAAGCTCTCCAAGTTTGATTGGAATATCGCGGAGTAACGTCGAGTATTTCGATTTGTATTAAGTCTCCTGATTTTAGTCTAAAAGGCGTGCTTTTCTTATCCGTCTCTCATCCAACAATCTTATCAAATTAATTCGTCAATAATGATTCTCTTATCGTAAATTGATTGATTATTATTGTTATTATGAGATAGATTGATATTGTTATTATTTGTATTAATTACGTATTACGATCAAAGAGAGACAAATTCGTAGGTGAAACCGTATTCGTTCTAAAATTGAAGAAAAATGTAGAGGATGAAAAATTTCTGCGCTGTGCAAGAGCTGGTTAAGTCTTTTATATAAAATTTAAGCTGCGAATTTTTCGAATTAGCCACGGATTTTATATTATAATTAGAGAGCACACATATACCCACACACGTACTCCTGAGACCCGGTTATCTCTATTTTTCTCTCCTCATTGTGGACTTTCTTCATTTTACTTTCTCTCTCTCTTTTCATCTTTGAGCATATACTTAACGTCCCATGAAATTAAAATGTCGTAGTGACCGACAAAAGAATGAGAAACCGCTTGACTCTTTCACGTCATGACATTTGCTATGACAAATTTATATTTTATTTGTTTTTTTTATAATTATTATTCTATATACATTTTTATAATTATTATTTTATTATTATTAATCAACATTTATAGAAAATTTATAGAAAATGTAGGGCTAAATTTATACAGTGTGTCAATTTATTATTGTATGGTAAGCGTTGAATTGGATCGTTGGATATTCAATTGGATATCAATTTAGAGTATTATGTCAAATCCTTTTTTTTATAATATTTTATTTTTTTCTGTCATTTTAATTTCTGTCTATTTAACTTTATACTATTTTTATATTAAATGTATTACTTGTTCTACTTTTGTTCTATTTCTGTACAATGATTGAAAACTTTTTGTCTTTATTATAGCGAGAGAAATATACGTTTGCTAAATATATATTCTATTCACTCTACTATTTACTTAACATTGATTATATTTTAAAACAAAGCTATGTTTAAATCGAAATAAAATAATATAATTTAAAATTAATCCTATTGCTTGCTTATTCAAAGACTCGTTTATAATAGCGCAGTTTTTCACTGATTATAATTAGATTTTCTCTTTAATGCCTTGTGTTGAATTTTTTCCTCGTAAATTCGATGCGTAAATAAATCCGTCCCGTTGCATCGCGTTGAAAATACCACCCTCGATGATTAGAATTCACGAGGATCCGACACACCTCTCGTTCCCTCTTTCTCCCTCACGGCGAGCGCCGTGACTTCTCGCCGTGATTTTCTTACTCTCTCGTCTCTTTGCTCTTCTTCCGCCCATTTGTTTCACCGCTCTCTCAGGATCAACCAATCTTCACGCCTTCATCCTGAGATACCGATCGACCATATCATAACGATTCACCGATGTCGTGCTAGATTTTTTTTCCCCTCCCCTCTTTTCGCGTGAATTGGCCGACGTGAGAACCCGAGCCGTGCGCTCAAATTTCGATTATCGTTATTAACATGGATTTTGGTGAACTCGTCGGCGTTGAGCACTGCGTCAATTTGATTATCTGATCGCTAACCAAATCTCTCGATCTCTTCATTTTCCATCGCGATGTAAGACGGGAATTTCGCTTTATTCGTGATTTACATTATTTTTGATCTGTAGGGAAAGTAACCATAAGGGAGGTATCCTTCTTCAATGTTCCCCTTTAACTCGGGAGAGAAGTTTGCTTGCTTCGTGATAAAATAAAAAAAAAAATTGACGAATATAAAAACATATATTTTATAACAAAAGAGAATTTATCTTATTTTTATCAAACTTAACAAAATTATAAATTATTGTTTTTCTATAATCGATACTGATTTTAGATACAATATGTTTTTATGTCTATGATATATTTATATAACGGCTATTTTAGACAAAAGAAAAAATAATTTTTTACAGCTTTTAATAAAGATTAGTTTGTATTTTAATAGACTTTGCGATCCCTTTGAATGTTTTTTCCACGCAAGCGAATTAGGAGCAGCTTATTTCATGCTGCACGAACATCGTTCACAAGTCGCAATGCAACCGGAAGAAATTTGATTTATATCGGTGCTGTTGTTTCGCATTCCGAGCAATTTCTGTCGAGCGTGTGTCGCGAAGATGTTTGTATTCTCACTTGCATTTCGTGTTGTCAAAAATTTTTTTAAAATTTACCTGAGACCATCCCTTCTCACTGCGCGCTGCCATTCTTCATACGCGCGAATTAATACTTAAAAAGCACCAACGTCGTCCTTTCTTAGGTTGGTCAGGATGAGGGAGGAAAACTCATAACTCTCGCAAGATTCGACTCGAGGAGCGATATTAACCGTAAGATTTGTGTCGCGATAAAAGACGTCCGACCGGGGATCAAGATAAATGCGCTTATCATCGAAGAAATTGGTCTCCGTATCGACAAGCAATTCCTTTCCTCTGCGGATTTAATATCTAGCATTGTCTTTGTAATCCTTTCGAGAAGTTTTAGCCTTTGAGAGAAACGATTAAAGAGTCGAACAGAAACACAATCGCAGTAAGTAGTTTAATATACAAAGGGGAGAGGGCTTTGCACATAAAAGTCTTCCAAAGATGGATTGGCCTAAAATCGCGACATTTTTATCAAAAAAATTTGGCTTAAGAATGTATGTGTTATTTATTTAAATATTGACAGAAAATTTCATAGATTATTCTACTATTTCTTTTATTTCGAATCTTATCTATTTCGAAATTTTAATATTTGTGCAAAACTTGATTTAGATCCACTTATTCGTTTAAAAGTTATTTATTAAAAATTGTAAAAAAATATAATGTCTCTCTCTCTCTCTTTCTGCAATTTATTCATTTTTTTTTATTTCTGACAATTGATTTCAAAAAATATTCATGATCAAAAATTCTTGTCATAAATTGAAAAAAATATTAATTACTATTTTAATTACTATTAATAACTATATTTCTTTTACGAAGATTTTTACTAAAACCATATTATTTTGTGATACTCTATTTATAATTTGGATTAATTTATTTAATTTCTTAGAGATTATAAACGTAAGAATTTTTTTTTAAATTATGAATTTAATTTAATTTTTTAATTTTTTTTTAAATTTAAATTTTAAGAATTTATTTTAAATTTGAATTTAATTTAATTTCTTTAATTTTTAATTTTGCTACATCTAAAAACATCTGTAAACTCATGAAGGAATTTATCTTCTTTCTATATTTTTCATCTTGTTAGTTTAATAATTCTCTGATCAGCTACAATGTAGCTGTTATATAAATATGAACTTTCGCAAAATGCGATCTCGAGGAAAATACTCCTTTAAAGGACGTAGAAGACAACCGGTATTCGAGCAGAATCGCTCACCAGCTCGCTCTCGAGATTTCAATAACGCTCGCGCATCTCCAACTTTGTTTTACTTCGCGACGATAGTCAGCCGTGTCGCCTGTGTTATTCAACATCGGTAGTCCATTTCCATTTTCAAGGAGGTTGAGGAATCCCCACGTATTTTCCGCGGGGAGGTCGCGCAAAAATGGCGGCACACGCTTCTTACATCCCTGGCGATCTCTCATTTTCCTTTTTTTTTCAACATTGCTTCGATTATCGTTCTCGAAAGATTGAAAATCTCGTAGGTCTTGTCGCCCGCGATTCTCATCTCCCAGGCCGTCGTCGAGGGTTTTTACGATTCTTCGGCGGACGTTTACGCTTTATTGATTTACGTGTGCGCTTCGCGCGCAACGACACGGTGTTTATGCCCCGGCAATTTCAGCGGCGGCACAATATTACGGTAGTGATTTCGCATTACGGGCTTACATGAGGTCGCGCGCGCGTGATAGGATATTTCTTGGCGGGGCGAAAATTAAGTGATAAAATTATAAGTGTTATCGCGCGACGTTAAGCCGCACCGAGGAAGAGAGAGAGAGAGAGAGAGATGCCATTCCACCGTGATCTCCCCACGCAAAACGAACGTAGAGGAGGAAGGGGAGGGGAATTTTATGAAGCAAGTTTCGTAATATCGAGCTTTCGTGTGTGTGCGTGCGATCGTTCACGTTTCGACCAAATTAATCGGACTATTACAAAAGGGATAGACAGCAACGGAGAAAAAAAAGGAGAATACGAACGGGTTGCTTGCTAAAAATTTTTAACGCTTCAGTCGCGGCGGCCAATTCGATCGTTCGTTGGCACCATTATTGGGAATTTCTGACACTCTAACGAGCGCGATGCGTAACTGTCGAAAATTAAAAAAAAAATAAAAAAAAAGAGGGTAGTTTAAGTGGCGATAAATTCCGGTCTCTGCTTGATGCGAATCGATCAACCGAGTTTCGCCGAATTAAAGCGCGCCCGGGGGTAACTCTTAATTACCAGATCGAAGCGGCAGCTTCTCGCGAGCTCGTGATTAATGAATGATTTATTTTGGATTTTGTTAGAGAAGAGGAGAGGAAGAATAGCGACATTTATTATTAGCACATTGATAATTGATATTTTTAAAATCGTTTCTTTGTATGGAAAATGAAAAAATAGAATATAGAAAAATTAAATAAATAGAATACAACGCGTGAAAACATATATAATCCAGTGTTTTATAATAATGAAAATTTTATTAATAATGAAAGAGAGTAATAAGGGAGCATATATATTACTAAAGGCATTTGCAGTATGATTTTTAAAGTTGTTTCCATTCATTGTTAGCGTATAACAATAAAGGATCGGAGGAATAATGCTGATTTATCGAGCAACTAATATACAGGGTGTTAAAAAAAAATATTTTAAGGGGAATTAATATGTCCAGAAACAAAAAGTCTTAATAAACATGGACCTGCAAACGAGCTGTTTTTGGGATATTCTTATTTTTTTATTTTTGATATTTTTTTTTTTATAATTTTTTATTTTTATTTTTTCAAATTTTTATTTTTATTGTAATTTTTATTGTTTCAAATTTTTATTTTTATTATAATTTATGCAAAAAATAACACAAATATCTTAAAAACGGCTCATTTAAGAATCTATCTTTATTAAAACTTTTTAACTTATTTTGAGACATATTAAATCCCCTTAAAATAATTTGCCCTTTTTTCACACATCCTGCATAGCTGAAATAGAAAGAAGAACGCATTTCGATTGATTTAATCATTAACGATTCATTATCAAATATATATTACCTGCTCCGCGCATTTCCATTCAGCGATTCTAAATAATTCTCTCCAGCGATACATTCTTCATGAGTTAATTACTGAAAATTATTCCCGAATCAATAAATAAGGCAATTAAGAATGGCCGGATGCAGTATCGGAACGGAGAACAAAAAAAAAGAATAAAAAAATAAACCCGTTGGCGGACAAGCGTAAAATAATATTCTTCCATGTCTGTATTATATCCTCGCGTTCCCCCAACTGGTTTTGGCTGTATTAAGCAATCCCGGGAACATCTCGTTTATTGTAAAAATATTCGGAACCGCGCCACGTCGATTTTCCAACCGTTTCCGAAATGTTTATCTTGTCGTAACATCGAACGAGCGATTGCATATTACCAACGGAATTTCTATCAGCGGATTTTCCAATCACTGCCTCCCTTCCCATCACGTCATTTATCGAATTGGTCCTCCGCTTTTTCATCATCGATATATTTGTTTCATCAGTAATATTAAGTATAAAATATGATATTAAATATACTGGTAAAGTCTCGTATCGCGCGTATTCATCTGGAAAATCAATTCAACTATAAAACACATACATATATGTATAGACGGCACGAGACGGGCGCGTGTCGTGTGATTTATAGCCGGGGCGCTATATTCTCGTATCAAAAATAGATGTATGCGAGATTTGCGAGATCGTATCGGGTATGTTCTTCGGGGATTGGATAATTACCGTGGCTTCAACGTCGAAACCATCCTCTATGTGCCGTTTGAAACCTTAACGATCACGTGTCAGGATGCTCCTATATATTCTCGTAACCTCTTTACTTAATCGGGAGCCAGACTCTAAGCAAATTTTAGGGCGGATCGCATGATTAACGGCGCGTTTTGAAGGATACGGCGTCCCGTTGTTTTAGACACAGAAACGTATCGTGCACGGCAATTATCGACCGTATCCTTCTATCCAATAAATTCGACGTTAACGATTCTATTTTGAAATTACTATTTCGCATAGCTCCTTAAGTGAATATGATTAACTGAAATTCGTAAAAAGTGACAGATCTATGAAAATGTGATGCAAATAAAATTTATTTATATATATTATTAATAAAATTTATATTAATAAAATTTATATATATACACAGGGTATCTGGCGTCAATCGCATCATTCGTCGTATGCAGGTAGAGCAGATAAAATTGAAGAAAAAAGTCCTGTACCATTTTTTTCTATAACGCTTAATAGGAGAGTTATTATTAAGTAAAGTCTGACCAATCATCGCCGATCTTTAGCCGGGCGCACATCAGTGACGCGCTGTAAACAGCTGAGCGCTCACGCATACATGCCAGGCGCGCGGCTCATTGACGTGCGTCCAGCTAAAGGTCGGCGCTGAATTGTCAGACTTCACTCAATAATAACTCTTTTATTAAGCGTTATCGAAAAAAATGATGCTGGACTTTTCTTGTCAGTTTTATTTGCTCTCTCTGCACACGACGGGTGATGCAATTGACGCCGGACACTCTGTGTATGCTGCTTATTTTTATTAACTATTATGTATAATAGATTTTATGCAATAAACTGAGAAAAAATTCAAGAAATATTTAATGACTATATCTTCTTAGTCAATGTATAAATTTATCCAAAAATTGAATGATTTGTGTGCCATATAAATTAATTCCAAAATTAAATTAATTATTTTCGGAAAGGAATTGTCCCAAATTCAGCATCACAGATATAAAAAATGCACACGTATTCGTGACGTAATTTTTAAATTAATTAATATTCAGTAATTTTATTTTGCTTTGCTTAGTATTATTTTTTACATTATATTTTAAGCTGATAACTAGATATACGAGAGAGTTTATTGTAATGCTATGTTTCAGAAGAAATGCAATTTATCGTTAACAATGTAAGAAAAATATTGTAATTATGATGTAATTGTAATTTCCTTTATTACAATTTGTTGTAAATTGATATATCGTAATCAAAAGTATTTAATTCCTTGATTTCGTCCTGAATTTTCATTCTCTATCCTATACGTATGTGGGTAACCGTAAATGTATTTTGAATTTTAGCAATTGTCACACAAATTCAATCCCTCGAAATTCAAGTCCGCTATGCGGAATTCGGATTGCACGCGCAAGTTTCGTCTTTGATGTGGTTGATTGCTATTTTCGATGCATCCACGGATAGTGCAGCGAGGCTTGTTTAATGCAACAAGTTCGAATTGAGGTCGGCATGCGCGTATACATCCCTTTAGAATTGTTTCATATGTTTTGAGAAGGACTTATAAGATCTTGTAAACACGATAAGATAAAATCTATATTGCCACTCCTACATAAATTTTACAAAAAAGGTATGATTGTTGTAAAATTTCTCAAAAATAAAATTAAATATTCGGCATATTAATATATACACAAATAATTTTGTATTATAACTGTTAGTATTTTAATATTTCATAAACCGAAAATTAAATATATTAATTTTATTATATAAAAAAAAAACCATAAGAAAATTTGCTTGATATTTATGAATGTGAAATGCTTTTTTTTTCATTACATTAAGAAACGTATGGAGAAAAAATTAAGACATTTTATTTGTAATGTTGAACTAATATAATATTTTTTTAAATATAGATATTTTCAAATGTCTGTTGAAATAAAAATATTATAAATGAATAAAGCTATCCAAACACACTTTTCACATGCAAAATCCAATCTTTTTTGCATCCATGCACGTTTATCGTTGAACGTTTTAAACATTTTCCATAACATTTCGTCCAATTTCCTACAGTTTCACATCATTGCAATGAAAATGTACTACAATAGATTTCAGTGTTTTTGAAATCCTAGTTTCAATGATATTGCTAAATTATAAATTATCGAGATTTTTTTATATTATTTTATACATCAAGATCTTCCTAAGTTATTATTTTTGAAGATACAATCTTTTTATTTTCAATAAAACAATTATTATGTACATACATATTTAATAAAATTGTTAAACTTGGTAATATTAATATTATTTCTAATAATTGTAAATATCAATAAGAATAAGAAATTTGTATCTATTGTATAAAATCACATCTCTATGGTTAACAGCAAGGAATAACATTCTCTTTAATTTCTCTTTTTTGGGAAGAGAGTAAAACTACAACTGAAAATAGTATATATGAGAAATGGACAAAATATTTTTATTGGAGCTGGAGAGAAAGGTATGTGAAATATTGTATTACGTCTATTGAAAAGAGAGAGAGAGAGAGAGAGAGAGAGAGAGAGAGAGAGAGAGAGAGAGAGAGAGAGAGAGAGAGAGAGAGAGAGAGAGAGAGGAAGAATATCGGAGCTCGTGCGCGAAATTGTGGTACAAGAACACTTCCTTTGTGCGAGCATTGTTAAATTGACCAACATGATTTGTATGTCTGATATTCAGACGTCACACACATCGACTAAATCGTCTCCGTTTTCAGAAGAAATTTAAGAATATGCGAAATATACGCTGCAGCTTTGTAGTAGAGAATCGGGCTATCCCCGAACGTATTCTGTGTCGAGAACTGGCAACGCAAAAAAAAAAAAAAACCTCCCACTCTCATGTAATCTGAGAAATGAGTGAAAAATATATTTCGATTAAAAAACGCAGCTAAAGCTCTGATTAATCGAAGCGACAGTTTTTCGTTCGCTTTTATTTGTCTCCGTCATATTGTCATCGCGATGATAACATAAAATGCATGATAAAATTCCATCTTGAAAAATATTTACATGTGAAAATAATATTTATCAGAGATTTTTTGTTGCGAATCGTTCGGATTTTGATACACATATATACATTTTGATACAAATACATTATTTCCTTATATATTGAAGAGCATATATATAAACTATTACGTAAGAGTTTCATAATTTTTGAATTTAGTGTCAATTTATTTATAGAGAGAGAGAGAGGGAAGAGAGAGAAGGACGAGAAAGAGAGAAAGAGAGAGAGAGAGAGAGAGAAGCATACGATAATAATTGTAAAAAATGTAGTTGAAATTATATACCGGTCTATTTTATTAGGTATGCATTTTAATAACTCGTTATGACATTAAAATGAAAGAAACAAGTATCACGCAAATGCGCGGGCCTTTCTTAAGTATTTTTTATTGTATAATAACTTTTTATCTAATTATGATTCCGGAATTAATAAAAACAGAAGTTATATATTTTTCAATATATTTACTTGTTGGTAAATTTTTTTTAATATAATTTGTATCCTCCAATAATGAATGCATAAAAAAATTCCACATTTTAGATCTCATATATACAGGGTGTCCTAGATCACCCGTACATCCCTTTTCTTTCAAAAACTAAGCATTTTAGAGAAAAACGTTTTGAACAAAAATTGTATGAGGGAAACATAAAATGGTGTCATTGGTTTGACCTTGGACGGCATCGTTAAGGTCAAGTCAAGGACATCTTTAATTCCTTAAATGGAATTCCCTATTTTTTTATTGCATATTCTTATAGCTTATGTCGAGAGTTTTTCAAAACACTATAATAAAGTATTTTTTCATTAAGAATTTTTTGAATTATTTTGTGTCTTACTCTGACATATTTTAGTAAAATATAAAATATCTCGAAAATTATTTAGTGTTCGATAATTCGTATCGTAATACTTTATGTACAGAATAATAAGATGAATCAAATGGTGTAAAGAAAAAATAAATAATTATTATAAAAAAATATATTAAAAATAATTGCATACTTTTATTTAAAAACAACTATTTTCTGTATATATTCTGTAGATATTTTCTGTATGTATAGTATTTTAGAAAAGCTCTCGAGATAAGCTACAAGAATATGTAATAAAAAATGGGGGTTTCCATTTAAGAAATTAAAGGTGTCCTTGACTTGACCTTAACGATGCCATCCAAGAGCAAACCAATGACACCATCTTATGTTCCTCTCAAAACCATACAATTTTTGTTCAAAAACGTTTTTCTCTAAAATGCTTAGTTTTTGAAAGAAAAGGGGTGTACGGGTGGTCTAGAAAACCCTGTATATAGAGTGTCCCAAACTTATCGCACTACATGTTAATAGCAAATTTTTTAGGATTCTTTAAGATCATTTTAAGATGATTTTTCAGCAAAAATGTCAAGGTATTAATAATTTTTGTATTATAAGCGATTAAAAAAGACAAAGTAAACTAAACTACATTCTTTAATTAATTTCAATTAAAGATTATTTTAATAGAAACAGAAAGAGAATTATAATTTAAGGCTTAGTTACAAATATATATATAATGAAAAAAATTGGAAACTGGCAAAAAATAATGAATTCTCTCGACATTTTTGCTGAGGAAAAATCATCTCTAAATGAATTAAGAATTTATTATTATTAGCAGGTGATGCGGTAGATCCGGAACATCCTGTATATTTTCTATTTGTTGGAGCGGATTACGAGAGATAATTGCATATTGCATAGTTGAAATGATACTGTCCTATTTCATTATAAATATCTCGATAGCTCGTCGTTATAACGAAAATGGGGGACTCTGTTATCTTTTATGTTACCATGTAAAGCGGTATTATCGCGTTGCCGTTTAATGCAAGAGAGATTGGAAAATGAGACGGGACGCAAGGGAGGATATTTATGGTATATACCGCGGATCGAGCTCTTAAGGGGGACGCGTATAAATTGGGCACGGTTAAGGCTGGCTTATTTATAACAAAACCGTTGGCTAAGAACTAGCAGCGCGCGGCTTTATCGTCATAATGGAGAAAATGAGATATTCGTATCACAATCAAGAGGCAGCTCGCTAGCTTTTTCATATTTCATTCGTTTTGTTCGAGCTCGAAAATCCATTTGCACGCTGCATTATTTGCGATAATTGCAATTTCCGTCTTTTCAAATTGAGGACTATACGACGCGGGGATGTCCGCGATAAACGGATTCAGAGCAGATGATACCGGCAAATTAAACGGACGACGGCGAATTGCCGGCGAATAAGGACGCGGATTTATTCATTTAGCGCAATAAATTACATTCAAGTAACGCGGGGGTGTTTGTTCGTATTACGAGTAAGCCGATTAGACGGGACGGGCGGAAAAACGTAGAATCAAAAAAAGATTGAACGTTGGTCGGGAAGAAAGCGCTTTGCGAAAGATACATTGCCGAACGAACAAGCGTATACACATACACGTACGCACAAATGGAACTATCGATCGACGATTAATCGATAGATCAGTGCTATTGTATAACTGACGGTTTAATTAACATGGAATGTTCATACATTTCTTTTTTTCCTTCTCGAGCTCTTTTCTTTTCTTTTTTTCATTATTTCTTTTTTTTTTTCTTTGCTACTCTTTGTCGCGCCTCTTTCGTCCTTTCACATCCTCTTCTTCCCTCTTCGTCCTTGATCGTTTATCGGCTGTCTCGCTCGCTCTTTGATACTCGGACTGATTGGAGCGTACGCAGCCCGTGTGGGGCATTAAATTCAATCGGAAACTATTTTTTTCTCGCCGTCAGGTCGGCGCAGACAAATTGTACTTCCCATATGTCGGCTCCGTACAAAACCGGGATGTTTGATCCGTTATTTAGAGCCCGCGTTCGATTCGCGTCCGAACTCAATTGCGATGGAGAAGAAATTTTCACAGATGCATTGGTCTATTAATCGTTGCGTGCTTACAATCGAAACGTAAAACGATAGCAAACACATGTGTACCAGATGTATGTAATAGATCATGTAAATAGAAATGCAGCAGATGTGTGTGCTGTTGATAAAAAGTATAGGAATAATAATATTGTTCTCTAGTTATAGTGAAAAAAGAATTAATTTTTCTACACAGTGTTTCATTTTATTTTGAACAATCAAATATCTGGAAATCACGAGATTTTAGAAAAAGAATATTTTGTGAAAGTTTCATGACTTCGAGGGAGATATAAGATGATGTCATTGATTTGACCTTGGACAATCGTTTGAAGATCACATGAAAGTCACCTTCAATTTCTGAAATGGAAACATCTATTTTTTATTACATATTGTTGTAGCTTATCTCGAGAGCTTTTCAAAATACTATAATAAAATATTTTTCGAGTTATAAGAATTAAAGTTTACAGTATTTGACATTAGTATTACCCAAGATGTATCATGCGGAGGTTTAAACAATAGTTTTATGAATTTTTGGCACATTGTCAAACTGTTGGTGCCCATCAATTCGAACATCTAATAGATTAAAAAAATATTAACATGACGGAGAAGGTTTGGAATCGTTAAATATCGCGGGAGTGAGTGATTATTTAAACCTCATAACTGAAAAAATCCTTAATGGAAAGGAACTTTATTACAGTGTTTTGAAAAATTCTTGAGGTAAGCTACAAGAATATGCAATGAAAAATAGGGGATTCTAGTAAGAAATTGAAGGTGACCTTGATGTGACCTTCAAACAACTATCCAAGGTCAAACACATGGTGTCAACCATTTTATGTTTCCCTCGAAGTCATAAAACTTTTTACAAAATATTTTTTTCTAAAATCCTATAATTTCCAGATATTTGACTGTTCAAAATAAAATGAAACATCCGGTAACATGTCATATGAATAATCTCTTCTGCTTTTACTCGTGAGCAGTTTATTATTTCTGAAAATGTTTTTCATCATTATTTTCATAAAAATTAATAATAACTCCATTATGCTAACACATGTTTAGAATTTTTTCACTAGAAATTTATAATTTTTAAAAAATTTGCAAGATATAATATAAATATTATAAGTTATTGTCAAACTTAATCTAGTTTTATCGAAGGATTTGATTTCGAATAGAAAATATACTTTTTATCCACATACGTTCTTATGTGTGTATATCAAATATGAATGAACATTCCATATTTTTTTCATATTTTTCAGAATGAATATTATCTGGATAAAATCTTCGCTGTATTTTATATATTTATATTCACGATAGTCGTAATTTGACGGAATTAACAGACATCGAATAAAGTTTTATCCACTTTATCTGCTTATTACAAACTTTTTCAATCCCGTAGATTATGAGAAGCATTAATCCATAGAAAAGTAAATCTAGTTTCCGATAGATAATTCCAATGAGAAAAACCGGCGAATAAAACAGCGGAACTTAATACAAGCGCGACAATATTGTTAGAAATCATTGTCGGCCAACCGAGTTTTATTTAAAGCAGAAAACGCGTCACGTTGTGAATATCGTACACGCACTATAGTCGACGTAATGAATTTTTATTGCACATTTCGTAGACTCTGGAGAGAACGCTCGGCTCGCTCGTTGACTTTTAATTATCAACAATGTGATCGCGAAACTAAGGTAAAAACGCGACGAACGAAATACGGAGTGGCTTCAAAGTTTCAGCGCAGTGACAATTGTTTGCGTTTGGCATGCGATGAAAGGAGCGAGCCGAGCGGAGAAAAAAAAAGAACGCCATCTT
Source organism: Cataglyphis hispanica (assembly GCF_021464435.1). Lineage (NCBI taxonomy): Eukaryota > Metazoa > Arthropoda > Insecta > Hymenoptera > Formicidae > Cataglyphis > Cataglyphis hispanica. Next base: position 4,057,989 of record NC_065975.1, read on the forward strand.
CCAGAATGATACTTTTCCTTGAAACCTTAAACGCTGTAATCTAAGCAACAGCGAGCTTGAATTTTAATGAAATTCTTGAAATTCGATCGATTAATTTATGTCGGCTGGTATTAAAATACCCGCGGAAATGTTGTAATATATATATATATGTATATATATATATATATATATATATATATATATATATATATATATATATATATATTCGCAAGCGTTTCTTTTGAATAATCGCGTTTAATTAAAACAGCAAATACGAATGTTTACTTTCTAAATTTAGCAATTTCATAGAGTGACATACGAACGAACGAATGGACGAACGTATTCAGATCCGAGAAAATTCGAGATCGGACGATTGTTATAGAAACATGGGGAGAAAATCTGAGAAAAATGTATCATTATAGGAATTCGTTATTACACGTAATAATGTAATCTACATATCGATCATACTTACGGGGCCTGTTATCGAGATTTTTGCATAATTTCTGAGAAAATTATATGTATGACAGTTCTTAAAAATTGCAGTTTTTATATGATTTGTGAAAAAGGCTAATTGTTATATAGATCTAAACTAATTATTGTAAATTATAATTAAAAAGACAACTACGTAACAAATTTAATGTTAAAAATATAAAATACAATGTTAAAAACATATTAAAAATGACATAAAAGTCATCGTGATTTTTCGAAGTCATACAAAACTAAATAACCTTTAATAAAAGATATAATTTCCACAAATGTAGATGTAGATAATAAGCCTTTATTATTCATTAATTTTAAATGGATTTTACTTGAAGAGAATTTTAACGAGGCGTTTAATTACTAAGATATTTAATGTTAGAAACTGCAGAAGAAAGAGAGATGTTAACAGTAAGTATAAAATCTGTATGTATATATGCATAAGCTTTTCTACATATAACTTTCAATATCATAATTAATTAGTAAGAAATAATAAATCTAATAGTATTTTATATATGTCAGATGGATAATCAACAAATTACCATTCCCGATAATTTTTCGATAATTTTAATATAAAAGTAGCGTGTATTACAAATCACTCTTTTCCTACCGTAATGATACAGTGACGAGCTGATGATGTGATCTTGTAATATCGCTAATGGCCACGGGGCATAATATCTAGATTGTAAAATAAGTGTAAAAAGTATGATACTAATTAGCCGTATAGCTTTTCGCGTGATCGATTAAATTACCATCGTCCGATAAAAGTTATCAAGGAAATTGTGAAAGATATCGATATAATTAATGTATGTGAGCTTTGCGGAGCACTTTGGTAAATGCGTTTGGTGGAAATTAACTCTGATTTTCAAATTTTGGGCTAAATATTTTATCCATTTAAAAAAAAAAAACAGCTGTTGATATAGTTATTAGTTTGATTTATTATATTAATCATTGTACTCTCGAATTCAATGATGATAATTTTTCTGATAAACATAAAATTTATTTTAGATTATGTCTACTTTCCCAAAAGTTTGTTTCTTAAAAAATAATAATCTATTTTTAATTCGTTTATAATAATCGCGAACTGTGTAATATGTTCTGAAGAAATAACTAAGTTCAAATTAAATCAAAAGTTTTTGGCTAAAAATCGATGATGGAAGTTTTAAAGTACTCTATATATGAGTCTCTCCTTGTACCTAACGATATGAGAAATCAATTTTTAACATGGATCTAAAATTTATGATATCATAAATCGATGAAAGCTGTTCGCGACTCATTTTGTTTCATCAAATTTTGCCATCAAATGAAGGATGTTTTGGATGTATAATAGTAGCAGAAAACTGTCAAAATAAAAAAAATATATATTTCTTACGTTTATATTGTTTGAAAAATCAAAGAAATAAATCCGGAATATAAAAAGAATTAAAGTATCACAAAATAATATCGTTTTTAACGTCTTAGTAAAAGAAAATAATTATAATTAATATTTTATTAAAATAATTAATATTTTACATTTGTATTTATTAAAATATTCTTATATTTAATAACAATAATTTTAAAAATTAGAATTTTCTTAATATGTGTGAAAATTTTTATTTTATTATCTTTATATATTATATTATAATATATTTATTATTAAAATATTAATATATATATATTAATATATTAATATTTTAATATATTTATATATTATATAAATATATTATATTTATTTCGTTGGCAATTTTTTCCTTGTTAAATTTCTACTGTAACTTAAATAACTTAAATAATTTCCAAACCATCATTAATAGAATTGTGTTCAGGTTTTGTACAAATACTTAAAAAAAAAAAAAAAATAGTAGAAAGTACAGTCTACGAAATTTTCATGCTTTCGTCAATGTTTTGACATATGACAGATACATCCAACAAAGAACGAAGGATCGAGACATTCTTCGCGCCGCGCGTGTTCCGAATGATTTGCCATTACGATGAACGAGAATCGATTTAATCGTCTCATGCTATATATAAATAAATGGCTCTTATCTGAGACAATTAAAACGAGGCTGAAACGGGCGCCCGAAAATTCTGACGGACCGTCTTAACGTCGTCGATCGATCCCGATATTATTCCTCGAGGATGGTCGTTGGCCGTACCGCTTCATAAATCGTTCGATTTATTGTTGCTGACTCACCGCGATCCGTACGCGGCACGTTTGCTGCCCGCAAGGGGTATTCGCCGACCCCACCGAGCGGCACAGGTGAGCTATGGAGAAGCCAGACCTCGAAAATTGTCGAGGATATCCTGTACGATAATCACGGATATAAGCGATCATGATCGAGCAACTATCGTTGCGCATCCTTTCTCGAGCAAATATCTCAGATTATCTCCACTTATTAATGAACTTCTATTTTGACAAGTAATATTGATAAATGTGTAACGTTCTCTCATGTGTGTGCGATAAGCAATATTATTTTATATTCGATTATAAAGAAATTTATTTCAAATTTCTTACATATTATTCTTTATTTATGAATTTTCTTTGACTAATTTAGAACATAATTTTAAGGAGTTTTCAAGTTTTTAGATAAAAACGGATAAAGAAAAGGAACTTAATTAATCTTACGTTTGTTTTATTTTATAAAAAGTCATGATTTATCCAGCTTTATTTAATTTTATGAATTCTTTTAAAGGTTAAACGTCACTACGTGTATTAAATTTTGAAAAAGAAATATTGCTCAATTAAAGTATGATGTTTATATAAAAAAAAGGTATGAAGAATCTGAAATCATATATTTACTTTTATGTAAAACAGAATATAAAAATAATATTTTTAATAAAATTTAAATTTATTATATAAAAATTATGCAAATATAAAAAATTATGTAATTCAGTTATAATAATATAAATATGAAGGCAAGATAAACATAGCAAAGATAAACATAATTATGCAAATTCCTCCAAAACGATTTCCACATATTTGTTTACTTATTGATCAGAAGGAGAGAGAAATATGACATTATTTTAAATAGATTTTATAAACCAGAGTGAAATGTCATTTAAATATAAAAATAAATTTTTTAACATCATCCTCCTATATTTGAGATTCTGTACATATAGTAAAAGTGGAAGCGTACTTACGTCAAAGTCAGCAGAGCATTTTACAAGATCCGGAGGATGGCCGGAGTATAACTTCAAAGATTGCAGCAGACCCTTTAAATAAATAGCCAGGAAATAGTAGACTATCGTACGACATATCGGGTTCATTGTCTTGTTTCACGAATCTCGTTTCTGTTTTTTTCTTCCTCTCGTAAGCGACACTATTCGCAAGTTCGCATTATAAGGCACTTTTATTTGTAAAATACCACATTTTGAAAAGAGATAATATAAATAAAACAATAAAGATATATATATATATATATATATATATATATATATATATATATATATATATATATATCTTATCGTATATATCGACATCGTACTTTGGCATTAAGAGGGTCTTCAGCCAAAAAACATATCATCGATTTATTATGTTGAGACATTATTTAAATCGCATATCTCAGATTAATATAGTTTGACGTTTCTAATATTTTAGCAACTTTTTAATGACAAATCAATTAAATCGATCTCTTTTTTTCGACATAAGTCAATAAGTATAAAATCCATCTAATAAGTATAAAAAAAGTGACTTTTAAATACAAATACAATGTACTAAATAATGCATTGTTTCAAAATACTTTGTATGCGCTACTGAGATTATCGCAATTTATGATTCCCGTATTTTTCAATACACAGTACTGGAGAAAATCGATGATTTATCTCCGCACACAGGCAACAATTCCAGTCTTCTATTTTGGAAAAAGGAACCGGCATACTGGGACGATGCATCGATCATTCTGAAAGTGTTCATGGGATCGATCGATCTTTCTAAATGGCCCGCAGTAACGCGCTTTACGGTGCATTTTACGGTTTTCGGTCGGTGCAAAAGCTTGTTTTCTTTCTTTTTTTTTTCTCTCTCTTCACCGCTCATGTTAGTCCGCCGCAGTTGTAATACCTTTTTTTTTCATTCCCGAAACAACTGCCGCGGATTTGTACAGTTGAAAAGTCGTTCCGGATTGTACCAGCAATGTTCATCTATCCCTATCCACTTGACCGATAAAATATTTCATGAAGAAAAACGTGTATCAGCAAATCATCATTATATTAATGTTTTAACTATCTCACTTACACACACAGATATAAATCGTATTTTTTTTAATTTAAAGAAATGAGAATACAAGATATTTTTACTATAGCAATATATATATATATATATATATATATATATATATATATATATATGTTTTAACTATCTCACTTACACACACACAGATATAAATCGTATTTTTTTAATTTAAAAAAATGAGAGTACAAGATATTTTTACTATAGCAAATATATATATATATATATAATTTGCAAAAAATTATAAAATATTTTTTAAATGTGTTAATATTGGATAAACAAGCCCCTTTACATATTACGTAGATATAAAATTTAGATTTTACATCTGGCGAGTAAACAAATTATTTTATTTTCATGGATTCTCACAATGTAGTTAAAATCATTCTGAAATTTTAAAACGCGTTATTAATAAATATTTCCAGACTCATCTGGATTTTTTTACAATTATTATATTTAATAAAATTTAATACAGTTAATATTTAGCAATTGTATCATTAAATACATAGATATTTAAATGTCAAAAAAAAAAAAAAAATTAATAACTATCTCGTACAATAATTTTTTCATAGTAGCCGTTTATCTGTATAAAGTAAAAATGTCAGACACTGTGCACTAACAATTTCAATCGTAATCGATTGATGTCACCAACTTCCGACTATCTATCGCTGCGAACGTTCTACGCGAGATGTCTGAGGACGACTGTGTTATGGAACGTCAGTCGTCTCGAAAGCTATAGCCTGCTATAAAGTGTAGAGGGGAAGGGGAAGGTGTCTGCTCATGCGAATCGTTTATATTAGGCATGTATAATGCCTAAAATTGCATGCTCGATACAACTTGCTGAAAGTTTTTTATTTCTGTCAGTATAAATTTGGATGTATTTTGTGCATATGAAAATGTTGAAGAGATTGATGAATGATGTATATTTAAAAAATATTATTAATATTTATAATAGCTGTGATTAAATTTTAATAGAGGAAGAACAGAAAGAAATTTACAGATTTCTGAATGTCGACATTTCTCAATGTGCTGACATAAGAAAATAATGTTTACATAGAATTAGATTAATAATTAATATTTTAATTTTTAGATTGAAATAGATACCTTGATTTGTATTTTATACATAAATAAAAATAATATAAACACAAATACTTGAAAGTAAATTCGCTTCAAATTTATTAGAAAAAAATAAACTGCTCTCTTTTTGTCATATTGAAGAAGATTTAAATACTAATTTGGAAAAAAATTTGGACGTTTTATATAATAATAAAATAATATATTTTTTTGAAAATACAATTCTTAAAATAAGATAAAAATATGTTATTGTATAAATAAAATTACTTTAATGCAAGTTTTACAAATTAAATTAAATTCTTCTGTGCACAAACAAAAATTATCAAATGCTTTACAATAATTTATTAAGATATTTGACGGTTTCTGTTTTGATAAAAATTATAAGAAGTCAAAATGTTTTTATACGTAAATGTTTTTAACCTAGCTTATTATACATATATTGAATAAATGTACTATATTCATAAATAATTATAAAAAGTCTTCAATAAAGCTATACTGTATTATATATATTATTTACTGTATTATATTTATTATATATATTATTATATATATTAAGTTTCTATCTTGTATTGTTAAAAAATATATTTAAATTTATATGTATATACGTACACTATATACATATATATATATATATATATATATATATATATATATATATAGATTGCACTAATTAATATTAATTAAATAAATTTATTTTATGCTGTATTTAATATACAATATATATAACATATATTTAAATAAGATTTATTATAACATTATTATTATTATATTTATTTAACATTATTATTATATTTATTTATAATTCTTATTATAACATTTTTTATTATACATACAATCACATTAAAAACAAAGTTTGCTACGCGTTAAGGCTCTGAATCGATGACGGATATGTTGGATTATGACATCAGATTCGGCGAGAATTCATGTATATATTTCAGAAGTTATAAATTTTCTATTGCACAATCCTCGAAATAACTGAAATCTTTTGCATATTATTAAAACAGCAGACGTGATTCAATAAATTTTTTCTGATCACCCTCATTTTTTATAAGTTTATTTTACATACATTTCCAATAAAAAATTTTTTAACACCTTTATAACAACTAATTAAATTTGACAGCTGTTTATTAATTAAAAGTCGAATAAAAAATTAATGGCATAATTTACAAGTCTATTCGTATGCTAGCGATGGAATAGCAAAGAGAAGTTATTTCAATGTCAGCAGCAAAAACATTTCTATCATTTTATTTACAACCCATTACAATTTGATATACCTGCAATGATTTAGACTGACGTAATCTTTAATGCTATCGAATGCGATCTTAAATTAGCGTGCTAAATTATAATGATTAACGCCGACAATTCACGTCGATATTGAATTAACGATAAATAGTGCAGCGAACATCAAGAGAGAAGAGGAGTAAGAGATTTTATTTCATTATTTAGCTCACAGTTTTTGCTACGAGGTAACCACAGACGTGCACTCCATTATACTCTCCTTTAATTTATCAAGCCAACGTCAATTATTTTGCTTAGGAAAGAATATGCAGCTCTCAGTCGGAGTTAGACAAATTTAATCCTGCACGCGAAAGCAGCTCGAAGCGAATTGAGAGACGAGATAACAAGAATAAGCTTAATTTTCGTCGAGTTATTAGAGTACGAGAAGAGAAAGAGACAGAGGAATTAAGTTAGTTGAGAGCATACACCGCGCGAGGATTATTGTGTGATCCATAAAATCCGGGCCGGACTGCGTTATCAAATATTTAGAAGAATTTTCCAAGCGTATTTGACTGAAGGTAGAGAGAAAGAGAGAGAGAGAGAGAGAGAGAGAGAGAGAGTATGTTCTGATCGTGCTTTATATATAGTTCCTTGCAGCTGGTCACTTCAAAAGAGCTCGGGCAGTGAGTCCATGGGAAAGTCTGTGAAACTTTAACAGTATCTTAAATACTTAACTTCCACCCGCATCGATCTTAAACTTAGCAATGGAATTACCGTAACTCTTCTACTTACAAATAGCCCTCATATTCGAAATTTCTAGCTCATCGTTCCTTTTTGTTGTGATAAATGTGGACAACGATCTGATTATAGGAAAGTTTAATTGCATGAATGTTCTCGGGAAATAAAGTCAGGTGGATATCCGTAATTTTATTTTACGATTGTTATTTTCGTTATTTTCATATTACAAAAAAAAATAATATTTTTTTATGCTTACTAACTTATTATCTATCAAACTTTTAAAATTGATATTTTTCCATGAGAATATCGATTTTATAAAATGTCGCTTTTTCTCTTTCCCATCTGACATTAAAAAGCGTTATTGAGTATCAGTGACTTCTAATAATAATACTAATTAATTGATCAAAAATTTTAATCTTGAAAATATTCTTATAATTGACAAGTTTTATATAACTTAAAAGTAAAATATATGTGAGTGTATGTGCGCATCTCTTTTAATTGATTTATTATTTGCTTATGTTTTCTCTGTTATATAAAGAATTGAAAATTTTTTATCAAGATTTTTTATAAGCTGGAATGCATTTTTATTTTATAATATTATTTTAGAACGCTTTTCTTATTTTTAACACTTGAATTTTATTATTCGTGCAATTTATTATTGCAAAATTCAATATGAATTTAATTAAAATAAATCACAACTGATACCATAAACGAAAATAAATAGATTTGTGAAATATATATGTGTTTATATAATAAAATATTCAATTATTGATAGACTGGAAACTCAAAATAATTCTTTCTAATAAAACAAAAATTGAATAAAAGTCAGCGAAAGATCATCCTGGTTAATAAATAAATTAATTTCGGCGTAAAATAAAATATAGGAAAGTATAATTATAGAAAAGTTTAGTTGCATGAATTTCGTGAATAAAAGTCAGGTAAATACCTTTAATTTTATTCAAATGTTATTTTCATTATTCCTGTATTATAAAAAAATAATGTAATATTTTTTATGCTTACTAATTCATTATCTACCAAACGTTAAAAATTGATATTTTTCCATGAAAATATTGATTTTATAAAATGTCGCTTTTTTTCTTTCCCATCTGACATTAAAAAGCGTTATTGAGTATCAGTGACTTCTAATAATAATACTAATTAATTGATCAAAAATTTTAATCTTGAAAATATTCTTATAATTGACAAGTTTTATATAACTTAAAAGTAAAATATATGTGAGTGTGTATGCGCATCTCTTTTAATTGATTTATTATTTGCTCTATTTTCTCTACTATATAAAAAGCTGAAGATTTTTTATCAACAACCTGGGATGCTTTTTTGTTTTATAACGTTATTTTAGAACGCTTTTCTTATTTTTAACACACATTTTTACACTTTAATTTTATTGTTTGCAATTTATTATTGCAAAATTCGATATGAACTTATTAAAATGAATCACAAATGGAACCACAAACGAAAATGAATTTGTGAAATATATGTGTGTTTATATGATAAAATATTCAATTATTGATAAACTGGAAACTCAAAATAATTCTTTCTAATAAAACAAGAATGAATTAAATTCAGAGTAAGAGCATCCTCCGGTTAATGAATAGATTAATTTCGACATAAAATAAAATATTTGCAATGAATGTTTATATGTCATACATACAATGGATCGTGACTATAAATGTCAGTACATATAATGCATTCCCTGATTAGTACGAGAAATCGGTTCGCGATATCTAAATTAACCCAAATTATGATTCACACACGTGTATTTCGGACTGAATTATGTTAAACAATACTGATTGCTACTTAAGCGTGAAATGATTAAACTAATTATACACAGAAACGTTGATTTATAGGTGACGATAATTCAATCTATTGAATCAAGATAAACATATTAATTGGTTTTAAATTAAAAATACAAATCAAGTAATTTTAATATATAATTTTTATTAATTTTGAGATATCAATGACACTTCAAAATGTAGTAGTGAGTCAATTTAGTTAAAGTTGCAATAATTAATAATTTTTTGTCATGAATTTTATTTCTAATAAATTTTCAAGTTCGTCAATAAAAGGATTTCAAAAACACTATAAATTTTAATTTACCCAAGCAAATTTTCTCGTCAATAACTGCGAGTGGGAAAGGGAAAAGAAGAGAGGAGAAAGAACAATTAGAACAACTAGAGCTTATTTCATTATCCGGTATGATTACACCGTGGCTAATTCTCTCCGGCGTGCCTTCAAGACACGATATTCCGCGCTTGACCCGTTAAATGCATAAATTTTACAGGCAAGCAAATGCCGACCCTTAATGGATCTATTGTGCCGCGCGAAGCTCTTGCCGTTCTACATCTCCTCCCTTTTTCTACCCTCTAATTCCATTCCACCACCGGTTTCGAGTATCAGAATACAACGATCTGTCACTTTGGCACGCGCAATTTTTATGATGCCGCGTATGACATCTGTCCATTAAATCTCGCCGATCGAACACCTCGTCACCTTTCGACTATCCAATCCAAGCGATTTAATACCGCGAATTTTTTCACCGTCACCCGAATTGTTCTCGGATTTCACGTTCGGAATTCCCGGGCGAGGCTGAAAGAAGTTTATCGAACGGGCAATTTTCATGTGAAACGCGTGTCAAGTGTCTTTATGTCAAATCTGATGCGTATAAAAACTATTCAATTCATCGATTTAAAAAAATAATAGGATGCTATTTTGACTGTTTAAATTATGCTGTCTTTAAAAATATTCAATATTAAGAAGAATCTTTTGCAAGTAGAGAGAGATAGAGTATAAAAATTCCTTGGGCTCCATTAATGGATGCGTACGTCTCTTTGATAAATGTATCTTATTGCAAATGTATTTTATTCTGATATTAGGCATGTATATTAATACCTGTTTATAGCACAAAATCGCGTGACTAAAGACCCAATTAAGACTAAACCAGCCGAAGGTGGTCGTCGGTATGTATAATTATACATAAACAGCAGTCATGATGAATAAGTAAATAAGCAAGAGAGACTCAACTACAAACTGAAATTAAAGGAATAATAATATTATCAACGAAGCAAAGTGAGACTAATTAATTAAATCGTCTGTCACGCAGGAGAAACGAGAACAAACCAGTCCAATTAAAATTACATTTGACAGACATTGATGAACATGGCTCGAGTAAATGTATGCAGAAAAATGTACGTGTGAAGAAACTTTGCGCCACTGAATCCTCAAGAATCTGCTACCAGCGCATTACGGGTGTGACGAATTAATCAAATATATTTAGAGAAAGTTGTAGTTGAACGCCGACATTCGGACACATCGGACAGTTAAATCTACGTGACCAGATAGACGCGGGTATCGTCAGCTGTCGCATGTTAACGAATGCGCGCCTGTCAATGTCACGTTGAAACACGAGCGGGGGGAAGAGGGGGTGAGGGAGGGAGGGGAAGGTACGATTTCGATCGGACTACCGGAAACGTCGCGTAACTCGTGATTGCAACCCGTTAGAAACAATCGAATGCGTCTCGCTCAATCGACACAGCGTCATTTAAATATTATCCATTATTCAAGCATGCATCTCAAACTTTATCATTCATGAAAAACTAATCTAACATAGCAATTTCGATCGAGCAGGCGCGTCTTTAAATAACTTAATGTCGTGAGATTTATTTCAAGCGATATGAATTTATAAAAAGATATATTGAGTTCTAATATCAGTTTGAATGTATTTATGCGCCTTTCTTATATTAATACTGATATAATAACGATTAAATTATGATTGAAATTTTCGTATACAAAATGTCACTTAAACATGTGATTAAATCTTTAATAACGATTAACTCAAATGTTCTTAAAGCGATAATCACGTCATTTTAAAATACAATATCAAATAATTAAGAGTAAATATCCGACTGATACTTACGTTTCTTTACCTGCCAATTTTAATTTGTTTGTTTCTTGACATATTAATTAGCAAGATAAAGATAAAATTATCTTTTTAATAAGATTAATAGCAAGAACGATTTATTTTTAATGAAGCTTTTGTTAAAAATTATTACGTGGCTTGGGTTCGTTTACCTCGTCGATTAATATACCTATTTTTGTTACTTTATTCACGCAACTACGTAACGTCATATTTCAGAATTACGCGATAAATTCTAATCTGCGTTAAACAGGCGTGCCTGCCGCGTTACGGACTTCATTACACTGTAAACATTTGTTCCGCATCACGTATTAATTAGACGTAGCTCCCTTGACGTTTTATATACAACCGCAAATTACGACGGTAAGGAAGTTTTCCAAATAAGCGAATTTTGCGCGGTATACAGGGGTGTCTCAGAATTAGACCGATAAATTTCAGGTAATTATAAAAGATATCAAAACAAGTCAATTTTATCAATAAACCCATGTCCGCAAAATGAGCCAAAAAGATTTTGACACTAGAGAATTAAAAGTTAGCAAGAGAACGTCGCAAATTTGAAAATTCTGAATTTTGATAAAACTTTAGGGAGGAAAGGTGGGGTAAATAGATAAATTTAGAAATTTTCAATTTCAATCCAATAATCCTAAAGGATGAAATATATATCTCGAAAGTTATTCGAGATATCAAAAAATATTTTATATAAGAATTTCATGGAAAAAAATTTAACTATATTAATAAAATATTGAAAAAATAATTTTTTTCAAAAATTTTTGCCCTTGCTAATCTTTGATTCTCTAGTACCAAAGCGACTTATTTGTAGACATAAGTTTATTTACAAAATTGGCTTGTTTTGAAGTTTATAATCATTTAAAATTGGTCTAATTTTGAGACACCATGTATATATCAAACATATACTTGCTACTAAGAATTTTATGGCCATCTATGCTCTTCTTTTTATCTAACGACTAACCGTACAATTTTTCCTTATTTTTTTTCGATATGTCAGATAATTTATTTATAATGTAATAAATATTAATTAAAATGCAATAAAATGCCTGGTAATTATAGGGTGTCTTTTTGATCTTAACAGACAAATATTTCGAAAATATATAATTTTAGAAAAAAAACTTTTTAAATAAAAATGGTCTAGAGGGAGACGTACCACAAAGATCTTGATTTGACCTTGAGACATCAATTTAAGGTCAGATGAAGGTCAATTTAATTTTTTTAAACGGAAATTCATGTTTTTTATTATATTTTCAGAGCAAATTCAATAAATATCTCTGGTATGTCGATAATTTTTATATAGAATGTCAAAAATACGTAATTTTAAGGAACAAAATAATGTATTTTTTTTTAAACACAAAACAAGAAACAAAAAAAAATTTAAAACTACCGATTGCATGTTAAAGCTAAAACTTCAAGCTACTAAAATGCTTTTTTCATTTTTTGTCTATGTCGAATATTTGCCTGTTAAGATTAAAAAAACTCACCCTGTATAATCCAGAGAATTAATAGATATTGCGGATGTTATAAAGTTTTCTCCAAACATGTTCAAAAACACATGCAAAATTTACTAATTTAAAATAATTTAATAAAAGGGCTTAATTTAAAACGCAAAACTTTAATTAAAATTAAACCCATTATTATTTACTTGAGAAGAAATGCAAATACATAGCAACGCAATTATTTTTCTATTTTCCGCGAAAATCATTTGTCGCTTATGACGTTTTTTAAAACAGCACGTTTGAACGTATTTTTCATGCAAACCATTACACATTACATTTGACGCTAATTACAAACAGAGCAGACGTTTATGGTCGGTGCCGTTCGTGTGCGTTTGTAATCGCATGATAACAAGCATACGAAAATCGTTTCAAAGCACGAGTGGTATGCAAGGACAATGATAGCAGCAACGGTTGGCATGATCTTATCTTAATCTCATTCTGCAACCGTATACAAAAGCAGTCAAAAGTTTATCAGCGATATCTCGATTGTCGGTCGCAAAATTGGCACATCACACGAGCGATGTACAATCGCTTGAATGCATGTGTATATATATATATATATATATATATATATATATATATGCGCCTGCTGCTGCGACTGCAGCATCAGGTACAATATCATTTTGCTGGATTTGACACGCTGCTTATTATTGGCCTAATAAGCTGGGTACAAAACGTCCGTTTTACTTTCCACCCGAGATACGTAAAATCCTATGTACGGTCGGAGCAATATCCAGGGTACGTTACACGGTTATCGATTTTCCGTGTGTATTATGCGCATTTTCGATTACGGGATAACGTAACGTAACGTAATGTAATGTAATGCGAGCGAGCAGACTGTAATCGAATTCGTGACAATTTCCCGCTAATGTTTCGCGCGGTAATCTTTTTGTTTCGCTACCTCGTGCGTATTTCGCGGTGATTGATTTATATTGCGCATGCGCACGCGCACGCGTGGAGCTTCATACACGTCGCATTTGTTTGACCTACGTTTGAACCGTGAATATGTCACGCAGCTTTCGTAATAATAACGTGTATTTATCATGTGTAATAATTGATTTTGTTCATGTTCATGATTAATTATGGAATTAACATAAATAAATTTGAAGCGAATAAATTGGAACAATGGAAGACAAAATCGATCCTAAATCAATGAAAAAAATTTGCGTTCAAATTTAACGGAACAATAATAAGTGTGATCCGCTATATATCAGCTTAAAAAAAAAAAATATATATGAATATATGTATGTAGTTTCGGAATAAATATGCCATTTTTTCTTTCCAAACTCATTTATCTATTTGTATTAAAATCGATCCAATTTTCCTCTTTTTAAAAGATAGATAAAATGACTTCAGAAAATTTTTTGTTAAACATAGCTAAAATCGTATTATTTTAAATTAAAAGAGAGGATATTTATAATAAGCTAAGAGATTTTTTAATAGTTTAGTAATTTTATATAAAAAAGTTAATACTATATAATAATTCATAATACTATATAATATTATATAAAAAATGTACATAAAATTTATGACTGTTTTTTCAACTTTAGTTTCTTTTCGCTTTATAACAAATTTTAATATGTCATCTAAACTTATATCGCATGGTATATGTATACCGAGTGTTGCAGGTCAAGTCAATGAAACTTCAAAGTCTTATAGGAAATTGAATTTGGAACAAAAAAGTTCCCATAAACATAGGTCCACAACACATCGTTAAAAAGTTATAGTTAATAAACTTCGAAAAATCACGTTCTCTTGATGATTTTTAAAAAAGATCTTAAAACCTTTCATCCATTCAAAAAAAAAATAACGAAATAAATCTGATAAGTAATTAAGGATGTTCTGGATGTACAATAGTAGCAAAAAATTGTCAAAATTAAAAAGAAAACATGTTTCTTACGTTTATACTGTTTGAAAAATTAAAAAAATAAATTTGGGTTATAAAACAAATTAAAGTATCGCAAAATAATATGGATTTTGACGTCCTCGTAAAAGAAAATAGTTTTAATTAATATTTTTCCTAATTTATGGCAAAAACTTTGGATCGTGAATATCCTCTGAAATTAACTGCAAAAAACAATGAAAAACGAGTAATTTGCAGAAAGAGAAAAAGAGACAGATAATATTTTTCTACAATTTTTAGTAAATAACTTTTAAACGAATTAGTGAATTTAAATCAAGTTTTGCACAAATATTTATTAAACTTTCCTTAATATATGAGACAATTTTTATTTCATTGGTAATATTTTTTTTGTCAAATTTGTCAATAAATGCTACAATAGGCGATTTTCCATAAGAATCAATAGTAACTTTAAATTTAAATAACTTCCAAATCGTTAAGAGAATTGTGCTTAGTTTTTGCACAAATATTCAGAAGAAATAGTAGAACAATTTATGAAATTTTAATGCTTTTGTTAATATTCCGATATATGTCACATATATCCTTAAATATCAAACTAAATTACACCAATTTCATTCTGATAAGGTGTTCAAAAGAAAATAAGATCAAAACAACAAAAAAAACAGAAACTTGAAAAAATTACATTTCAATTGTCTTTGTGCAAACATTGCAAATGCAAACATAAAAATGTTCTTATTAAATTTTAATAATAATTAACTACTTTTAGTTTATTACCTATAATCTTTTAACGTTTCTGGACCTATGGGAATTTTTTTGGTCCAAATTGAATTTCCTATAAAACCATAAAGTTTCATTGATCTGACTTGGAACACTCTGTATAAGCAAGATCGGCCACATTGAAGAATGCCATATATACACATATATCTTTATGTGTGTGTGTGTGTGTGTGTGTGTGTGTGTGCGCGCGCGTGCGTGTATGTAATTAATCTAAATTAAACTTAATAGAAACATTAAGCGTGCAAACAATATCATCTATTTTATATTTTATAAATTTTGAAACTTTATCTAAACCGACGGTCCATTTTTCTCAGAATAATTCCATATATATATATATATATATATATATATATATATATATATATATATATATATAAAGTAATTAAACATTTCACAGAATACGCTTAATAACATCCTCCCATGCATTTCTCACGCAGCAATATCTTTTCAATAATAAATTAATTCTTAGTTCGAAAATAGATAGCACTCGTCCGTAATTAAGCAATTAGATGGTAATTAGCGCGGCGCTAAACGTAATTGCACTCGTGTTCTGTTCCATTTGCCGGACTGCTCCAATCGCACGAACGTGAGGCACATATATGTACATTCCCGAAGAACGGTGGCTAATAATAGGTAAATGCTCCCGAGAACGTACATTAGACTTTCTTCGTTAAATGTCAAAAGTTATTTGACGACAGACGCAAATTCTGACATCGCAACTCCGGCTTCGTGTCACCGTGCGCGATCCGGATAATCAAACTTCGATACGTTTTACTCGCATTATATGAAGCTCATCATCCTATACGTCCCAGCTGTTGGAGTTCGCGGAACTAAATAAGCCCTAGCTCTCGAAATAATGTTCTCTCTTCCACGCGCAAGAACACGTTTCGCAAAGGACGCCGTCCTGGAAATTCGCTGAAAATACAATACGAACAACGAGTGCACTCCCGGAAATAATAGACACACAATGTCGCTCAATGATCGTTACATAAGAGAATCCGGACCGAGAGAACCTCGCTAATTTTAACGACAATAATGGCTCTCCACTTTGCATACTATCGTCTTTTTATTTATTGCCCGCGGCTTTGATAATGATCCGGTTTCTCCGTTGGAATAATGAAAGTAATGTATGTCTCAATATTTTCTTTTCACACCTAAAGAGACACATTAATGAGGAGGATTTTATAAACGGAAATGATTAATATCTATTACGCGCAATGCTCATTGTCAGATTTTCTCAAAGCAGCGTCTTCGTCATTCGTCGATAAGGACACAATAGGAGAAACTCGCGAAACAATTGTGCTACTGTATCGGGGGAGGGGAGGAGGAGAGCTAACGAGAATCCGGGACGAATTCCGGTGGCAGCGATTCTAATTAACAAGACCGTATAGCATATAGCGTGGCGGCACAAAAGCCGAAAGAGGAGAAAATGAAGAATCGTTCGCTACCGATTCGCTTTGTTGCAGATAAAGTCGCTCCTTCCTGCTGCATTCAGCATCATCCCCTTAAATTTGCTTTTATTTTTCCTTTGTGCTCCTCGCTTTGTTTTTAGGCACTCGAGAATTAGACGCGATAACGCTGTAAGATTTTCTAACACTTCTTTTATCGATAATTAAAATATTTATATTACTGACACCATTATAAATAATCACATTAAAGAGCTACACGAACATATGTAGTCAATTAATGAAAAATAATGTGAGATACGTTTGTGTAAACTGTTTAATTTTTTAGATTTATTATTTTGCACGATTGTACAAATTTTTATACATTTATAATAATTCGCGAAATAATATTAATATTATAACATATTTTAAAAAATGATAAAATAATTTAAAAAATTTAATAATATAATTTATAATTATTTCATTTAATTAATTTTTTCAGGTTATCTATCCAGAGTTTGTAAAAAATTCTCTGAAACTTCCCCGTTTTTTTAGGAATTTGTTTAAAATTCCAGATAAAATTAGAGAATTTTTAGAAGAAACTTTTTAAAATTAATAAAATAAATAATGTCTTGTGTGTGTTTTCTAATTCTTTTCACTTATATAAAGGAAAAATAAATCTTAAATTTTAAATATTAAATTGAGAAATGTACTGAAAAAAACTGACAATGAATGACTTTTGTCATTCAAGATAAGCATTTTTCATTTTCATCATATTTTTATTTTCTATCATTAATTGTAAGAATTACAATAAAAATTTTGTATGTACTCAGTATTGTATATTCAATATTTTTTGCTATGACAATAAACATATAATCAAAGAAAAATATATATTTGTAATTTATTTGAAACATTTAATTTATAATTATTGGCCAATCAGATTGGCGATGTTTGTAATATAAGAACAATTTCATTAAAGAGAGAATTTTTGAAAAAATTCCCCCAATAAAATTCCATATTTTTTAATTCAATTTTCTTTAATCGTACACCTAAAATATTTTAAAATACTTCCTTCTTTTATTTTAAAAAGTTGTAAAATTTAAACCGAAAGCTATTAAATTCATCGCCGTTTTTCCGCAACTTTTGACTCTCGCTTTGTTCGAGATTATTTTCGGCATCACGTACGATAACGAACGGATCGAACGACGCAGATTGATTGATATTCATAATGAGTCACCGTGAAAGGGAGAGCCCAAGGGACCCGATTTTTTTCATCACGCGCAATAACGGACGCCGATCAAGCCAATCATGCGATCGATCGGCACGTCGTCGTGCTTTCACAACGTCGACCGGCCGTTTAACAGCGAAATTATGGCGCCGGACATTACGGCTCTTATTGTGCCTCGGACGCAGTAGTATATGCGCCACTTCTTTTTCCACTGCCCGTAGCGAGTGCTTAGAATGTTCCGAGTTACGTTGTGTCAGATAAACTATCTGGCTTATTTACGACGTCGTTGAAATATTCGAGTCAAGTGAGGTGGAATACATCATAAATGAAAAAACGTTTGTGAATGAGATAGAGGAAAAAGTTAGTTTTTAATTAAAATATAAACCGTATTTACCGACATATTTTGTAATTAATTTATTATTCCTGTTATTACTTAAAAAAAAAACATTATTATTTAAAAAATTGTCAAATAAAGGATTCCCATTTTGAAAAACAATTAGTTTTTTCATCAAGAATATTAAATAGGTATATAAAAAATTTCTTATTATTAATTATTTAAATTTATATAAATATTTTATAATCCTGATTATAAAAAAAGATTGAAAGTGTTAATAAAAGTATTGTTATTAATCAAGATAATGTACGTGTGTGAGGAAAATACCATTGTCCTACATTAAAAATAAAAATTTTTTAATCAAATAAATGCATTTTATTAATATTGATTTTTTTACTTAAATAAATATATACTTTACTTTCAAGAATGTTTTGTTATATAAAATAAATTATTATTTGCATATTATAAACATTATTATTTGCATGTAATAAAAACCATTATTTGCATGTAATAAAAATTATAATTTTTAAAATCAATTATTTTAATATAAACAAATATTTATTTAAAGATAAAAATTATTTATTAAAATAAAGAAAATCTGTTTCTGAAACAAGCAGCCAAAAATTAAAAAATGTTTTTTAAACATAATATTTTGATATCAGAATAAAAAAATAATTTTTTTTTATTTGCACATAAAAACATATTTGGCTTCTATTTTATATTTTACTAATTCAACTATATTTGCTGTTTGATTGAAATAACTAATTCCTTTGCAAGTATTTAAATAATTTTTTTAATCAAAAGAATTTTATTTGGTTAAAAATTTATTTAGTTTATTTTTTTTAGTGTAAGATTTAAAACGTTTTGTGTTAATTTTCTCGGTACAAACTGACTATATCTTCCCGCGCCTTTTTATTAATCTAAGGTGGTATCTTGATTATGAATTTGAATGCATTCAACGAGATTAAATAATTTTAATGCTCCTTTTTCCTAAACGCCGGAAATTTGATTGCAATATTTATTGCCGTCGACAGATACGCGTAGAATAGTACGAATAATACAAAATCGCTATGAGGCTCCCAGGTGATAAAGTTATCGTCGTTTTGTAAGTGGCGCGAACTGCTCCTTCGTTGCGTTATGAATGCTCGCAATTCGCCGTTCTAGATACCCGGTGATTTGTGCGTTTCCTCCCGTCGCGCTCTCTTTTATGTATTTCCTCTGGAAAGTCTCGAATCGCATTTATAACTGCCCCGAAAATCGCCGGGTCTGAAAACTCGTAAGTCAATCACATTCGTCCTCTTTCGAAGCACATTCGTCGCACGTTATAATGCAATCCTAACCTAACCTAATCTAACTTAATCTAACCTAAACGAGCTATATTTTCGGCATTTTTGTTAAAATTTCAATGTTTGAAAAATTATAATAAGAAAACGGATAATAAATGCGAGACAGAGGAGAGAGAGAAAAATTATATCTTGTTTTTGTTTATACGATAAAAAAAATATAACCATGGCTTCAGATCGTGACCATTTCTGTTTGCTGAATACGATGTGTGAGGAATATCAATTGATCAAAAGCTGAAAAAAACATCTGTTGGGAGATTTATATCAAAAAGCCAACATTGATTGTATTGAAGCAGTAGTTGCAAATAAGAGGCGCGAAAGTTCTTCGCTTATATTAGCAAAATCAAGAGAAACGAAGCTTTTTGTAGATTTCTTATGTTAACTGAGACCCCTTGAGCTTAAGTTATGCTTGAGATATTTAAGTTGACGCATTTGAGCTCTTTTTTTCGCTGTACAAACCACTTGTCTCTCTCTCTCTCTCTCCCTTTTTTTCGCGCTTTTTTCGCAGATATTCAAGATAAACGTGGCCGAGAGCGCACAATGTAAGATCGCTTTAAGAAGAAAGAGAGAGAGTGAAATAGAGCTTCGCTGGTTTTATATTAAACCCCGATTCTACGTGAGTGTAATCATAAAGATAAAAACACGTAACCCGTCGCATAAAGGAGCTTTTCCGTCGCCGTTCGACTCGTGGCTCTCCTTTCCGGGCGAGAACCGACGATCGTTAAATAGATCCTCCTTTCAACGCGAGCGCGACGAATTTTATTCGATACGTAATATTCCCGGTAGCGGACAAGAGGCCGGGTTTTTCTCCCTGAATGTCGCGACAGCGATACCGATTACTACTTTCGCTGTGAATATATACGGTATGCTCGTATTACAGTACGCTACGTAATTGTCGATCGGAGTGAAATGATACCGCGTGCGAAACGGTAAAATACTTTTCCGATTATAGCCAACCCGTCTACTTTATTCGTATAATTCTGTTCCCGCGGGATCTCTACGTCACGGAATATCCGCTCGCGGTCGGCCGATGCATCGATGCGGTGCGAGTTTTCGCGATTCTCCAAGCGCCCTATGGAATATACGCGGTGCTGTGTTTCTAATTTAATATCTTAAGTGCAGCTGCGAGAGTCGGTTGGAGTCCCACACGTAGTGAGATGGTCACACAAATATTGTATAATTAAGTTGAAAATATATTAGAGTTAGCTTCATACGATATGAGAGAAATAAATTAATTTTTGCTTTGTCTCTTGACTATATTGACTGGCAATTAAAAAATATATTTTATTTAAAAAATATATATTATTGAACGTAATAACATCACGATGAAAAAACATCATTTTTCATTTCGATGAGATAATCATTTAAGAATGCATAAATATGTCATACGTCAAAACAATGACAAAAGCATGAAAATTTGTTATATTGTTCATATGTCATATGTCAAAACAGTGACAAAAGAATCAAAATTTCGTAGACCGTTCTACTATTTCTTCTGAGTATCCGAGCACAATTAGTTTGGAAATTATTTAAGTTTAAAGTTAGTATTGATTTCTACAGAAAATTGCGTGTTGTAGCACTTATTGACAAATTTGACAAGAAAAAAACATTGCCAATGAAATAAAAATTTACACATATATTGATAAAACTCTAATAAATATTAGTGCTAAATTTGATTTAGATCCACTTATTTGTTTAAAAGTTATTTACTAAAAATTATAAAAAAATATTCTCTTTTTCTCTCTTTCTGCAAATTATTCATTTTTTTGTTTCTTGTAGTTGATTTCAAGTGATATTCAAAAGTTTGTCATAAATTAAGAAAAATATTAATTACAATTATTTTCTTTTACGAAGATTAAAAACCATATTATTATATTATATTATATTATATTACATTTCTTTATACATATAATAATCTCTCTGTTAATTTTGTGTGAAAATATTAGATAAACGAAGATAAAAAAAATGAAGGGAAACTATTGATTTTACATTCACGTAATTACATTCATATTACAATGATGATTGATGCTTCAATAATTGTTCATTCTAATCATTCTTAAAGATAATGTTAATTTGCAAACTGAGGATGATAAAGGTCATGATAAACATTAAGTGTTTGCAAACGCCCGTTATATAACTGCTCGATTGAGGTTAAAGCGCAATGGAAGGTGGAAGGTAATCAGGCACGCCATTGAAACAGTTAGATCGATATCCGGTATTAATTCCAAAAACACGTGACCCAAGCTGACGTTGATCGCTTTCTCTCTCTCTCTCTTTCATCGTGATAGTTTTAATTAAATATCATATTAATCGGATTTTTGATCGGTTTACTAGCAATCAATCGATCGAGAGAGCTTGCACGCATGCTGCCTATGATCTGGTCTAGATTAGTTTGAGAGTGATTCTGCATAGTATCTTCATTATCTCGAGATTAACTCAATACGCTAGGCTTACTACCCATTAAAGCTGTGTGCATTGAATAGCAGCGTTTTGTATAGAAGTGCATTAATTAATACACTAATATTATAAATGATAAATTTACTATCTGACGAAAAATTAATTGATATGTCAAATGTCAATGACATGTTAAACCTATCGTTTTTGCACGACAAATAAAGAATTAACACAAACGCATGCGAAATATAAAATATTTATTCTATACTAAAATATATAAAAAATAATATACTTGAAAATAAAAATAATTTGTAGTTACTTAATATAAAAAATCGACAACAATATTGCAGTGTCCGGAGATTGAAATATAGGTTATGTTGTGACAGATCGTTTTGCCATCTCGGTGCAATATACATTCACGGACTAACTGGCCTCTCTGCTCTGGTGAGATTGATATGGCAAACCGTGGTGTTTCCAAATTAGTTGCGTATTTGGCATCAGAGTGACGTTGACTAGCAAGTTCCCGGAATAATCTATGATCTTATGTATATGTCAATCTCTATTAGCTTAAGGACATTTTGGCTTTATAATAGTAGCAAGAAGCTTTAAAATTAGAAAAAAACTAATATATTTCTTGGTTTATATTGTTTGGATAATTAAATAAATAAATCTGGATTATAAAAAGAATTTAAGTATCACAAAATAATTTAATTTTAACGTCTTTGTAAAAGAACATAGTTGTGATTAATATTTTTCCTAATTTAACAAAAATTTTAGTTGTGAATATCCTTTGAAATCAATTGTAAAAAACAAAAAAAACGAGTAATTTATAGAAAAATTTTAAATTACTATAAATATTTTGCTAAAATTTTTAGTAAATAATTTTTAAAAATAATTTTTAAATAAATAATAAGTGAATCTAAATAAAGTTTTGCACAAATGTTTATTTTTAATTTTGTTAATATTTATATTCGCTGGCAATTTTTTTTTATCAAATTTGTCAATAAATATAATAATGTAATTTTTTATAAGAAACAATACAAAATTTAAAATTAAATAATTTTCATATCTTAAGAGAGTCGTGCTCATATTTTGCATTAATTTAAATTTTAAATTTAATTTTTAAATTTATTAAATTTTTTATCCTAATAGATACTCAAAAGAAATAGTAGAACAGTCTATGAAATTGTCACGCTTTTATCAATATTTTGACATATACATACATCTTTAGTACAATCGTAACTATTTTCAATAAATTTTCGCGAAAAACATTTTATAAATGCGCTTTAATTCTTTACTTCTACAACAAATTCATACATAAATACATTCTGTATTTAGTCGGTAGACGAAAGTTTCGTGTTTCCCAATACTTTTCCATTAACCCAGATTTAGATATAAGGAGTATAAGAATATTAACAATTGACGAACACAGTTTATCTTCGCGAAGATCGCCAAGTATTTCTTTTAAGTAGAATATGAAGTGAGCGTGCAGGATTCTTGTTTGCTGCAGTAAATAGTTTTGAAAAAGATATTCGATTACAGTTTTCCGTTCGTTGAGAAGAAAGAATATTATATGTATTCAAGAAAATTTTGTACATGTAAATACATGTTCATGATTATGACATATGTCATATTATTTTTTGACAAGTGCATTTCTTTATTTACATCATTACACGTTTTGTTTTTATCTCTCCGAAGTAAATGTAACGATGTTCTTCTCTTTTCATTCTTAATCATGTAGAAATTAATAAACACGATTGAATATAATTATTATCAGTGTGCATTTTTCAGTTGTGTAATAACTATCGATTGGATAATTAATGAAAATGGTAAAAGCAGTTAAAAACATGCAAATTTTTTATATTTATATTACATTATATTTAAAATATAAAAATATTTAAATAGTTTATTGCCATTAATAATGGTTTTTCGCTTTTATTTTGTCTTTTCCATTATTTTCGCATTTCAAGACAATGATGCGCAATATATCGAATGGGATATGTGGTTTGCAGCAAATGTCGTTCACATGACGTAAACTGCAGTAGCAGTTTCATTGACAGCCCGGAAATTTCGGTGGCTTACTCGATGCACATCCACATACGCGTACTGCACAGTGTGAAAATGAGATTCGATCGCTCCACAGTTCGCTTCTGTTCTAATCTTTTAATTGCGTTTCCTGACGCACCTAACCAGTAGATTGAGGAGTTTGACGCGATTTAATAGTTTTGTAATGAATTTTGAAGGAGAGGTTAAGATACATATGTACGTGTACTACACACACAAATACTTATACATACATATAGACGTTGCGGAAAAAATACGTTATTGTTTTAGTTTTTTAATCTCCTGAATAGGGGATTTATCAGCGGAAGTTGATGTACAGATGATCCCGAAATTGATTTACGGTGAAATAAAATGTCACAAAAATTTTTAAGCTCACGGCAAAATTTCGACGAACTCACGTCCGTCGACCTGCTTGACAAACGGAATTGTAAACCCAAATATTGATTGGAATATTGTTGAGAAGTCAGAATGGAGGACGCGAAAACAACAATGTGAGAGGTGGGAGGAGGGGAGGATTTTCGTGGTACGAGAATTTAGAGTTGCATTGTGCGAAACGATACATTGTTATATTTGCGTTTCCGCGAAATGTCGCGTGAAGCTTTTAATGCGGAATGTCAAAACTCCTTTTACGAGACATGGAAATTCTGATTTGACATCGCGTGTTTTAACAGCCCGCGCTTTCGCCGCTTGACAAAAGCGATACGCTTCAGCGATGCGCTTCTGCCAATCAGCGGTGACTACGCCGTTCTTGCCGTTTCATGATAATCCCGTGCTTGCGCTGCTATCGTCATCGACGTGTTATTTAATTTTTGTTCGCGCAGAGCGACGTTCAAATCTTTATACCGCGCTGATTAAAAGCCACGATTTCAAATGGAAATCTCTGTTAACGAAATTCAAATAATTCTCGACACACGCATCTCATTATAAAAGTTGAATATTACCCAAAATTATCGCGATCCTAAAACGCGAATCCGCTACTAGAGAAACTTATTTCGAGGAAAATTGATCGTGTATGTAAATTATGCAGTTTTTACTTTGCACAGACATGTTGGCCTGGTACCAAAACCGGTTTTTGCGATCTCATACTCATTAATAATGCGAATTCGAAGAGCTCACTATTATGTAATGTATGCCTCAAAAATAACGTCAGCGAATTCTTATTTAAAAAGCAGATTAAATGTAAAATTAAATCTGAAATTTAAAAGTAAAAAATAAATTTCAATGAAATATGAATATAAAATGTAATTGTTTTTAGACTGCGCGTTTTGACTTTGGTTGAGAGAAGAGTTAGTTGACATATAAAAGAACATACATTTTGGCATAAAATATCATTTACTACATATTTTTATATAAAGTATTCTGCGATCTCGGAAACACAATTGAAACAAGAGACTCTGCGCGCTACTTTTTCTTATCATATAATTGTCTAGACAAGCACTTTGCACCAAAATTCAGATATGACCTCGACTCATTTTTTTTTCACGCGCTGACAAATCGACTCGTTGGGGGGAGGGAGGGTTGCTGAGCGATTGTCGCAATTTACGGCGTTGTTACGCCGGCTCAGACCCAAAAATACGTCCCCGGCACGTAATGAGGTTGTGTACGAAGAAGAAGCTCCCATGCTAAATCTCCTGTCGCGGCTCACATTACTTATTCCGTTCGCGACTACGGAGACACACTCGAGGCGTTGTCGCCGAGGGAGAGAGAGAGAGAGAGAGAGAGCGCGTATTTTTATTTTTTTTTCTTTCTTCATCGTTTCACGGACTCTCTATCCGCGTGCGGTTTCTTCGACAAACCCGGTACTGTTTGCACGAGAAATTCTCGCGTCTCTCATCCTCTCCGGAGAATGTCAAGCCCGACGTTGCGTCAATAGACGGACCCTGTCGGTGGATCTCGGCGGGATCGTAAACACATCCGTCGCCGCGTTCGCGCGCGATGTTTCGCCTGTGTTCGTCGCGATCCTACGTGGGTGCTTAATACAAGTTTCTGCTCACACATGATCGAGCTTCGTATGACGAGAATTCAAGATCAAGGAGAGAAAGTTTTTTTTTTTTTTTCTAAAGGTATTTTTATCAGCTGGAGGAAACCTTTAAACCTTTCCGAGAAAAAATGGAAACTTGTAATATCATATACTATAATATCGTATACTATAATTAAATCCGAAATTTGGCGCGATATATGATCTATCTATATATAATTAAATCTAAAATTTGATGCGTTATAATCTGTGGCCATATATAATAATATCCGAAATTTGGCACAAAATGATCTTATTTTTATATCACCATATTAGATATATCTGATTATATATGAAAACAGATCTGGCCCAATATGATTATACATATGAAAATAAAATCGCATCACGCCAAATTTCGGATATTATTATGTACGATCATATAAAAATATATTATTATGTGCTATTACGTGATTTTATATAATTATATTAAGTCTATTTTTTCGGGTTTTTAATTTACAAACGATATGAAGGATACAAAAGAAATAATTTTAATATACTTATAGTTTCTGTATATAATATGGTACTTTACCTAAAGGAAAGATTTTTCATACTTATGTAATATATACACATAATTAAAAATGATGTATGATGAAATTTTTATTAATACAGGTGATTATAAAAAATGATACAATTCATAATGCACGGCGCGTGATGAAAATATTCCTTTTTTTGTAAATTTATTTACTTTTCATTTTATTTAATATCAATCAATATGCTAACATAATACCTAATATGCTATTTACCAAGGAAATTCATTTCAATTGAAAGTTAAAAGTAAAAAATAAAGAACGAGAACTCGTTAATTCATTTCAATGTAATGCATCCTGCGATTATGGATTTTTTTCCAGCAATAATAGCCTCGTCGTCTCTGAAAAATTCAATAGTTACATCCGCTTGCGCTTTATCGTTTACTGAGCGTTTAATGAGTATTAAATTATTTCCTGCATTATTTTATAGCGCGTTTGACGATCATATTTCCGCATTGTTCGTAAAATAGCGACTTGAATGAGTGTTAATTTCAACGGTCGTTATTGCGTAGAATAGGAAATTTCCGTCATTTCGCGCCAGCTCAGTGCATTATACTTCTGCAAATGGTAGTTTCATATATCGGGCGTTACAAATATGCATCTCTCTCTCTCTCTCTTTATCTATTTATCTATATCTCTGTCTCTCCCTATCTACTTAGAGAAGCAACAATTTGTGCGACGCGAATCTACTGAAGGGACCACGATTATTTCAGACAAAATTGCATATCTTACAGCCTGCAGCTGGAGACGGAAAGACGTTCCTCGATGAATTATATTCCAGCGAGCAGTGCGGCATAATGAGGAGCAATTTAAAACGTTGAAAGAGCAAACTTGTAATTTACGCACCTCTCGGCCTTTTAATTAATATTACTTCGTCCCCAGGCGCCTATATTTGTGCGAAGATCGCACCCCTCGATGGACGCGAGAAGGAGGGAAAGAGTGCCTCTCTCTCTCTCTCTCTCTCTCTCTCTCTTTCGCCCGGAGAAATTCGTTTTAGGTCTATGCGTTTTTCGTTATACATCCGAAGTTTCCATCGCGCCCCTGAAAAGCCCCCCGTGTCCCGTAACTTCAAAGGGATTTCGAAACTTTTTGTCGACTGGACCGGCGTTATTTCTCTGTCAGCTGGTCAGAGCCGTTCGTTCCAAAGCGTAAAAGCGATGTAAAAGTAATTTAGGGAGCCCGGTCCAACGTTCTCACTCGGCCTGTGTATATTTATGAAGCAGTTCGTAACTGTGCTCCGAAGAAGGGGGAGGGGAGGGGTGGGGAGGGGGGGGGGAGGAGGAAGAGAGGAATGAAAGGGTATATATACCTGATATATTGAAAATAACTTTGATCTAACAGACTGAAAATCGCGCGAGCGGATAATTTCTAGTACTGGGTGTCGTGTTCCTTTGCGCGATTTTCGCACTACCACTCCTACGTGATCCCTTGGCAAATTCTTTGTCTTCCCTGAGCGAAGATCCACGGTTCAGTTGCTCATCTACGCGAACGTTGCTGTTTGACGAACGCTCTTTTTGCAAATAAAAGTTGATTTTGGAATCTGTTTTTCGGGTTTTCAAGAAAAGTTGCCAGAGCTTGCAGTAATGCAGGACGATTAAGTATCTGATTACTAAGATTAAATATAAGAGAGAGTAAACATATTTTTCTATAATAAAGTAGAATCGCATTTCTTCTTTTGCAAAAAATTTTTTGAAGAATTTGGATTTGCGATACCTGCCAATTTTTAATTATTCCATATTTCTTTTTTTTTTAAATAAAATAATGTTAAACATATTGATATATGTCATTTTATGTCATCTTATGTCTCTATGTATGAGGCTCGTATCTTTTAAGGAGACATAATCGATAATTCTGTTGAATTTTTTCACGCTGCAAACCTCATGCTTTCGTCGTTGATCGAAAGTTCAAGCTTGTTCCGTGCCGAAGTACGGATTGATCGAAGTTTCAAAGAAATTTCCGAAGTGTTTGTCAAGCGTACAACGAGTTATTCTGAGGTACTCGCGTGTTATTCCTTTGATGCAGGATCATTTTAAGGTACCGGCTATCGTCGAAGCGATCGCTCGGAGCGCCTTGCATTACATACATGTTTGAAGGTAAAAGAGGAATATAACCGTCTTTACGTTGTATATTATTCCACTGTATTATTTTACGTGCGCTTTATATTATACTAATAAATTTTATAGGAAAATTCCTTGCCTCCTCGGTGCAAGTTTTACATTTTCTCAAGAGCGCATACTACGTAGAAGAATATATTCTTTCTATGAACAAAAAGTTTCACTGTGTTATTCGCAATATTCTTGATTTTTCCATGTCGAGGAATCGTCATTCGCATGAGCCGGCGAAAATACCGTCAGACTGACTTCTTCATTCTATCGCCAATACAAGTTCCAAAGTCACCGAAAAGAAAGAGAGAGAGAGAGGGGGAGAGGAGGGAGAGGGGGGGAGAGAGGGAGAGAGAGAGAGAGGGGGGAGAGAGAAAGAGAGAGAGAGACATTTAATGCATGCTTGGCTGCTCACCCGGTATACGCGGCTGGCAATATATATTTCGAGAAGCACGTAAAAAGTTTATTTTTGCTGGAAAACAAGAAACGCGGAAACGAACGCGTCTCGAGACGCAAGTTTCACCGGATACATGGGATACGTTTATTCGTTCGCGCTGTTACTTGCGGACTGCTTGTTATTTAAACTCGAGGATTCCCTAACAAGGTTACACCTGAAATAAGACCGCGAAATCCCTGTGCGCAGAAAATGCGCGCGCTTTTTATACAGAAGAAAATTGTTCGCGGAGCGCTTGAAAATTTCAGTTTATCTTAATTTCTGACTCGCCGCGATTTATATTAAAATCTCACAATGTGAATGTTGAAACTATAAAAATCGCGCGAATAAAGTTATCGTTTGAAAATTTTAGTGAAAAAAAAAAAAAAAATCAGACTTCTCTTAAAATATCACCCTATTTATCGCAAATGAATTTCTTTTTTTATCAAACAACATATATGACAGTTGAAAAATTTAATTTAAATATCACATGTCCCATAACGATCCAAATTTTTGGGTTAATGTAACATAATGTTAAATAATATAATTAAATGGTGACACTAATATTATGATAATATTTCAACGCAAAATTAATGTAAATTTCAAAATAATTTGACATAAGTTTTGTGTAAAATCAACATATTTTTAATGATAAAATTAGCATAGAAAATATATCATTAATATTTTTATAAAAAAAATATTATTGACGGTCTGTAGTCACTTTCACTCCTTTTATAAAATAAAATCAATATTTTTTCCGTAATTTTTAACAAATAAATCTTGTCATTAATAATATGCGGAACATATTTATTGTGTAAAATTAAAAATAAGTGAATAACACATTGTTAATTTTACACTTTTTTTCAATTATTTTAATAATTTAACACTTGAGTTTAATTAACACAACAACGATAAATTAAATTAACGCATGAATGTGTTAAATATTTAAATTTTAATAATTTTAATAATAAATTTTATTACATTTTTCAACAAGAAAACAGAAATTTTGTATACAAAACGATCCACGTTTATCTCCAATCGGTTTGATGTAAAATTTTCTTTTCTCACAGCAGATGTCAATTCCGTCATCAGTCGTGACGTCATCCCAATTTCGATGAAAAATGCATTTAACGGACGTTTGTACGTCTATAAACTCACCGAACGCTCGAAGGCCCCCGAGGAGGCATCGTCGGTAAAAAGTTTATTTCCGGTCGCGACGAACGGAAGCTTGAAAATGAAAAGGCTGTGAAACAAAATTTCACGTCACAGCCAGAGATTCACTTATTCATTGCGTCACGTCGTCGACGACATTCGGGACTTCGGGACGCGAGGCCTGCGATATACATCGAGGGCGTACATTGTTGTCAGGTTGTTTGTTTGTGCAAAGCATCGGGGTTTGTAAGCTACATAAGTTTATTTTATCGCGCGAGAGACAGAGGCATGTGTGTTATTTTAATTGATTTAAAATGATTATACCGTTAACATCGGACTGAAAAATTCTAATCAACGGCGAATCTGAAATGAAATCTGCGAGATACAATGGGTTTGCGAGGCAACAAAACACGAGCTTTAAGCTCACGGCTCACATACAAGCGCGTTTTGTTGCCGTATTCTCGACAAGCTACCTTGCCTACTGCTGTGCATGCTCTGCTTGCAACAATGCTCGTTGCAAGCTGTCTCGTTGTCTGTTTTCGCTGATAGATCTTGCGCTGTTTTACTGTGCGTGTCTCGTTACATGCAACTAGCGTGAATCTATCAGAAGGATTGTCTGTATATTTTACAAGAAATTTTCAGAAACTGGATAAGTCTGTGAGGCAAAAATAAATTTTACATTTCTTTATATCCTTTTGTTTACATATTTCTTACGATGAAAAGAAAGAGAGAGAGAGAGAGAGAGAGAGAGAGAGAGAGAGAGAAAGAAGTTTTCTATAGAAGTTATAAACTGCACAATCAAAAAGAAATGTTTCTTGCAAGTATTGTTCACTGTATAGTGCACTGACAATGAGTGAGTATAATATAAATGCAATTTTAAAATGTGGCATCAATTTATAAAATTCAATATAGATAGAAATAAAATGAAATTTTATATTTGTTATGACTTTAATTACACAGTTGAAGCATTTATGTAAAAAAATATGCCGGTTAAAATGTTTGTGTTAAATATTTAACACATTTATATATTAATTCAATATATTGCTAGTGTTAATTGAATTTAAATAATTTAAATTATTAAAACAACTGAAAAGAAGTGTAAAAAATAGTTTTTAAGCACGCATTTTTAGTTTCAAACAATAAATATGTTTATAATTTATTAATTTTTAAATATGTTCATAAGTTATTAAATATATTTATCAACAATAACAGGATTTATTTGCTAAAATTTATAAAAACAAGTAAAAAATTGTGCAAATTAAAAACCTTGCACATTCCTCATAATTTTATTTCCGTTTTTTTATAATATCAGTAATCGTAATTACAAATCGGAATGATATCAGTTTCCGAGACTCTAAAATAGCTCAATACTAATTATCCTTATATGATATTTTATTCATATCAAAACATTTAGCCCAAATTTCAAAATTCGAAGAAGTTAGAGCGTACATAAACAAAAAATTTTGGTTTTCTCAAGAAAACCAAAATTTTATAAAAAATAAACTTTTTTATCAATCCTAGCCAAATCATCAATACCAATTATAATTTAATGATATTCTATTTATGTAAAACAATTTAATCTAATATTTAAAAAATTTGCAGAAATTAAGCCGTGAACAAACATTTATTGAAAAATTAAAAATTTCATAAAAAATGAACCATTTCAAGGATTCTAATCAAATTCAATACCAATCATGCTTTAATGATACTCTATTAATGTAAAAATATTTAGCCTGATCAAGATTTATGAAAGTTATAGCATGCACATACATTTATTAAAAAATAAATCCTTTTATCAATTCTCATCAAATTCAATACCAACCATTTTTTAATGATATTTATATAAAAAAATTTAGACAAATATCTCAAAATTTACGGAAGTTAGAACAATATCTTTTTTTGAAGAATTTAAAATTTTATAAAAAATAAACCCCTTTATCAATCCTAGTACAATACCAACCAACCTTAATGATTCTTTATTCATATAAAAAATTTTAGTTCATTATCTTAAAATTTATGGCAGATAATCGAACCACGTCCTTTGGTGCATTTTGTAAAAATATGTTTTTTCGACGTTTTAGAACATTCTAAACACATTGGCATCAAAATTAGAAAAAGAAATTTTTCCACAAAAACAAAGCTTCCTCTATGAGGAAGCAAAAATGTTGATTTTGTTCTATAAAAGAAATGACGGTGACTACAAACTATCAATAACAATTTTTTCAAGTTAAATTTATTATTAAAAACATATTAATTTTATACAAAATTTATTTCAAATTAAGATTGCATTCATTTTGTGTTGAAATATTAACATAGATTAGTGCCATTTAATATATCCGTAATATGTTAAATTAAAACACAAAAATTTGTGTGGACCGTTTGGGACATGTTGGTCATCTGTTAAATTGAACACAATTTTTCAACTCTGTATAACACTTGACTTTCCGACTTAACATATTTAATATAGATTATTTTTCTTAATGTATCTTAATATCTGTGTTATTTGTAAATGAAATAATGACAGAAAAATTATAATTACATTTATGTAAAACCGAAAAGTAAAGCGGATCCCCGGAAAATGTGGAAATTTTGATTGAGATTCAACTATTTCCTATTTCGTGTGTGTGTGTGTTTTCCGCGTCGGCTTTTTCTCCACGAAAAAAAAAAAAGCTTAAGAAAGGATAACACTTTAGCCCGGACAACGTTATTTCACGGTGGCCGCCCCCGTTGTTTGTACTCGTCGGTGCAGTCAGTAAGTTTACGGTGCTAGAGAGAACGTTTAACCTCCTTCGAAGTTGCGACCGCGTTAAAAGAGTTAGTGCGCCGGTGCTGGTGTTCGTCTCTCTCGGTCTCGCTTTGTACATGATGCTAAAACCAGGGACCATAAGGAACCCTATTTTATTCCCGTACGCCGTCACTAACATAGAAATAAACGTGTTTTACAATGTAACTTGATTATGAGCTGCTTTACAAGCGGCCATGCTCGCTTTTTTTCCCTAACGGCATCCGTTTGCGCACCTGGTATAACCGAGCTTACTTCCTGTTGTAAAAATTACAAGGCGACACTTTGATTACAACATATACTATAAGAGAGAGAGAGAGAGAGAGAGAGAGAGAGAGAGAGAGAGAGAGAAAACGTATCATGTTATAAAACTTGGCGAAATATATTTATGTAGTCTTCTCTCTCAATATAACGTGGTGAAAAAATTTAAATAAATACTTTTCGCTATATTACGTAAAATATAATTTATATAAAGTATAATGCATATATTGGATGTAATTTATATAAAGTATAATACATATATTAGATATAATTATTTTTTCCACAAAAATTGTATTCATATTCACGTGATGCATATTTTTAGTTTGAGTTTTGATAATATCTTTCTAATGATTTTAAGCGTTTTTTTTGACATTAAAATAATGAATGCTTTAAGTTGCCGACAAAAATGGAACTTCTTACGAGGTTTCAATTAAATAATTAAAACAAACAGCTGTTTATTTAAATTATTTAATTGAAACCTCGTAAGAGGTTCCATTTTTGTCGGCAATTTAAAGCATTCATTATTTTAATGTCAAAAAAAAAAAACGCGCTTAAAATCATTAGAAAGATATTATCAAAACTCAAACTAAAAATATATGCATCACGTAAATATAAATACAATTTTTAAGTCAAGAAGAATAATTATATTGTTACATTTCGCCCGTCCCTCCTAAATTCCTTCATTGATTCCAAATTTGATTCAATATAAAAAATCTTTAATTGAAAATTACGTAGCTTCTCTGTTACTAATTATAATGACACCTTGATAGAAATAAAAATAATTGATTTTTTTTTGGATCTCCAATTATTCATAGATTACCGCTTTGTACACAGTTGAACAAATTTGTATTAAATTTAACAAATATGTCCCAAACATGTCCCAAACGGTTCACAGAGATTTCTGTAATTTAATATAATATGGATATGTTGAATGGTGACACTAATACTAATATGTTAATATTTCAACACAACATAAACGTAAACTTATTTATTTAAATTTATTTATTTGATTTTTCAAACAGTATAAATGTAAGAAATATATATATATTTTTTTAATTTTGACAATTTTTTGTTACTATTGTACAACCAAAACATTTTTAAATTAACACATGAATGTGTTAAATATTTAATACAAAAATTTTAACCGACATACACTTTTTAATAAGGTAACACAAACAAATTTTCCAACTATGTACTCCGCATTCGTGTATCCAAACCCCGTACTTTCCGGGCTCGCTCGATAATATACGGATTGTACGGCGAGATTCCGCGCGGCGACCGCACGTGCATCCCACGTCGGGGGTAGCCCGATGCTTGCACGGTTATACGGATATCCGGCCGCGTGTGCATCGGGCCGAACTAACTGTAACGGCATTAGAATCGGCTGGCAGCATTAAACGGTGCGGTTGGCACCTTTGCGTGACCGCACGCCGCGCCGAGCCGAGCCGAGCTGAGCTGAGCTGGAGCTGAGTCGAGCCGAGCCGGGCCGGGCGATTTGATTTATGAATCAGCGGCTCGTCAGTGAGCCGGTGCCTCGACAAGTTAGTGACGGGCCAGTTATGGTTCACCGGCGGTTGATGGACTTATAGACGAGCGCGCGCGCGCACACGTGCATACGTGTGGTGTATCTACCGATCCACGTTACCTCTTCCTTCCTAACGCCGTGCAACCGGTCTACCCTACCCTCCCTCCCCCTTCACCCTCCACCCTCGATTACGTCTGCGGACCCCTCCAGCTAACAAGCCATTCGAACTTTGCCGCAGCACCCGCTTCGGGGAAACCTCGTGGCCTCTTCTCTCCTAGATAGAGTACGAAACTTGCTTGCCTCCACCTCTTCGTTTTCCTATCTCTACCTCTCGCTTGTTCCCCATTTAGACAACATGATACCCGTTTATTCGTGCGCGTCCTTGTAGACGAACGTCTCTCTCTCTCTCTCTCTCTCTCTCTCTCTCTCTCTCTCTATATATATATATATATATATATATATATATATATATATATATATATTTTTTGCAAAATGATATAGGACTTTTCGACTCAGTTTGAGCCAATCTACCTTCACACTTCGGGTGTATCAAAATTTTTAGGTCACCCTGTATATAATATAATATAATATTATATATATATATATATATATATATATATATATATATATATATATATATATATATATATATGTGAGCTAATGAGCGCGAGAGGTGGAGTCACGCTGTCATCTTTTGCTTAGATGATACCTTTGTTGCTAAGAAACGTAATCACAAGTAATCCGTCGTACATACCTGCCGACACCGGCCTATCGCTTTCCAATGCGCTCATTAGCTCACACATTTTAATTAATAACGCAAAAACTATTGCGAATTTTGCAAAATGGTATAGGATTTTTCGACTCAGTTTGGTCCAATCTACCTTCACACTTCGGGTGTGTCAAAATTTTTAGGACACCCTGTATATATATATATATATCTTTCTCTTCCTTTCCTTCTGCGTTCTGTAACAGCGCACGTCGCATGGAAAGCCGAGTTATTCGAGGGTGATGGATTGTTTGATCAGTATTAGCTCGGCCCGAGCAAAGCGACGTCACGAGGTACTGTGTTATCCTCGCAGCTTTGCGATCAAATTAAGACTCGATTGTTCGCATGGACGTTGATGAAGAAAATTTCATTGTAGATATAACGTACCGTTTTTCCAAACTTTTCTGTTAAACTTACTTTAGGTGATCTAGATTAAAGAATTTGTGATAAGATTCGAAACAAAGTGATATTTATTATTTTATGTGTCGCGTACATTGTGCAGAAAATACTCTTAAAAAATTAAAATACTCATACACAATACATATGTATATACGCACATATTAGAGAATATGTAATACATGATAGTATAAGTAGATTTCTCTTTTGAATTCTTTATATCTCTCGCGAATTATAATTCTCTTTTTATGTGAATTTTTAGATGACTTCTGACTTTTAATTGTAATAAAATTCTAAAGAAATATTTTTTATCAATTTTTACATCAATGGTTTCTATATTAAAATATGTAATGGAGTAAATTTCAATCCATCATGTGGTAGATATTCTGAATTATATAAATGTACTTTTCTAATATACCAATTTCCGGTAAAATTCTTCTTTTCTTGTAAAACGATATCGGAGAATCGATATAACTCCGCACAAAAAAACTACGCAAAATAAATCTGTGTGAGAGATTTGAATCATTGAAATTTGCAGGATATAAAATTCTTTTATATGATACGAATATGGAATTACATATTATAGAGTACATATGCCGTTAAATTTATCGTATATTTGTCGCACAAAAATAGAGTAATAAAAATATTTAATGTAAAACTATAGAAGATAAAACTATAAAAGATTACTCATCATCGCTTTTATCGCCAGTTAAATATGTTGTAGAGGAGATTCTTCTAATTCCCTGCACAAAAGAAGTAGAGACCGCTTTGGTTTAAGAAGAGATATAACAAATTAAAGTTTCAATTTTAATGCCTTTGTTATTAGGTTATATAGGTATTATAAAATAATAGTAGAAATAGTGAAGTTTGTATATGTTGTATTTCTTTTATAGTAGGCGTGGAAAAAGTTTTTGTTTATATTTACGGGATAGATACATGGTCGTGGATATTTTGTCAATATTCGATTTATTTCTCGCAACTTATTATTTTTTCTCATATTTCGATAAATAAATATATCTAAAATAAAAAATTATTATGTATTAAATGCGAGGGACGGAACTCTTCCCTTGCACCCCCACCAAAAAGATTCTAACCTAACCTATTTTCAATTTGAAAAGTGAAGTTGGGTTAGGTTAGGTTTAGAATTTTTTCGAGATGGGGATGCAGTCCACGCATAAATATCGTCTTTTTCAATCAAAAAATAACAAATTATGACTGCATATCCAAACTTTAATATCAAATTTCAAAAATTTCAAACTTCAATTTGTTACATTTTTTAAACATTAATGTCGTCCCCCACTTCTTTCCTGCAACGAATTACTCAGAAAAACCTCCCCTAAAATATATTTAAAATGACGATAATTGGTGATGTGTAATCTTTTATGCAATTTTATCATAATTAATAATTAACATTTTTAGTAATGAATATAGGATCCAAATTTGAGGCATAATTTAAGAAAATTCATCACTTGACTTAGCCGCGTTACATCTTAATTAAAGTTCTGCATTCCGATGTTAAGAGATGGCTGTCCTCTCGATTGCTGGTGGACGCCTCCGGCTAACAAGCTATTCCAAGTTTGTTGCTGCATCATGGCGAAACCGCAGAAAGATCTTCTCCCCTGAGATACTACACACGCTCTATATCGCCTTCTATGTAAAGGGCCCGATCGTCATTTACCAGACCGTGTGCAACGCCTTTATCCTGATACTATTACAGTTTGCTTCTTTGAACAGTAATGTGAACAACATATGTGGGCATGCTTACGAGACACAATTATCTTACAGAGATTGGATTTAGCTTTTAGTAAAGCTATACTTTAGAGAAGCATGGATATATTATGTTAAGTATATATCAATATAATTAAATATATTTTAATTCTCCATGGAGCTTGTATAAAATATATTTTCCGCGAAAGGAAGTATAAGAAACACACAAATTTATGAAGTATAAGGATTGTTTCTTCTTTCCTGAATATATATTTTAATTAACTTATAGCAAATGTGCGTTATATCCTAAATCTGTTAATAATTCTTATGTAAATTTACGCCTGTCGATTCGATGTTTGATATTCAATAAGCTTGATATTTTTCATCTCTCTTTGCAACAAACAAAAAAAAAAAACAAGAATTGTACTTTGTTGCGAATTGAGTTGATAATCGCATTATCTCTCGCGAGGCAAGACGAGGCATTTGGAAATATTGATAACTGCAACGCACTTTGTGCAATTAAAAAATCAATCGTGTATATATTCAATACGCGCACCGCCGCAGATTCAACGTTGCATATGGTTGCAAATTCGCAGGTAATTACCGCGTGAAATATCGCTAGCCAAACATCGCACAGTCTTTAGCGGATGCATCGAGTGCTGCACTACTTGCATTTTTAAAGCCGTGATTGCACGAGGGAAAATACATTGCCCGGGGTTTTTCGTTCGGTGTATTTCGTAATTTTCCTATTTTTTTCGCTCGTGTTCTGTACTGAATCTCTCTCTCTCTCTCTTTCTCTCTATCTTCCTCTCTTTCTCTCTCTTTCTGTCCCTCTTACCTTCACTATTAACGTACTTTATCGGATTCTGTGTAAAAAATATATACGTATATATATTTTTATATTTTATTTTTCTATCTAAATAATTCTGACGAAAGAAGGACTCTCTCTAACAGTTCTTTGAAAAAAAAAGAATGAACATTATTTTTCACAAAAGCTTTTTTTTTTTTTTTCATAAAAAGAGATATGCGTTCTTTATTCAACTAACATGTTAAACGTGAATTTAGTGTAAAATCATTGTGTACCTTTTCAGATTTTTTAAGGATCATCAGATTTCACGTAGAAAATGCTGAAGATGTAGTGAAAAATTATGCGCTAAGATTTATCTGAAGAGCAGATGAAAACATTTTTATATACAGGGTGTCCTATGACTCGTGATCCATACATTAAGGACGAGTTGAAATTGTTTGATAAACATGTCTGTAATCTTGCTTCCTAACAGAACTACAACCATTGAAAGTCTCTCCTAGATATCTGGCAAATACGCGCTTATCTGGTACTCTGCGATTAGGAAATTGTCTCATACTCTACAATTGCCTGTCTTTCATTTCCATTGTAATAACCATACATGTAATAAATATTGGCATATTTTTCGTTTGAAAACATTTTATCAACTTGGAAAAGAAAATGTAAACAATGAAAGACTGACAGAAAATGTAAACAATATCAGACTGACAGAAAATATTTTAAATATTCACATCAATTTTCAATGGTAATTCTGTTAAGAGAATTTATGAACTTGTTTATAAACAATTTCAACTCTAAATGACTTCAATAACACACCCTTAATGTGTGGATCTCGAGTCATGAGACACTCTCTATAAATGATCACTTTAGGAAAAAGGATTATACACATAGACTAGTAATTAATATGTGATAGTCAAGTAAAGAAGTTTTTGAAGTTGTTTAATCTTAATTATACTTTTGACAAAGAAAAGTGCAAATTGCTCTCATCTCAGTTAAACTTCAAGTTCGACATCAAGGAAATAAGTTAATGTTGTAGCGAGGGGGACGTCCCGAATCTCTCATATAGTCTATTCAGTCTTTGTGGTGGATATCCGTACGATAAACCACTGTGCAAACAGAAAGTTTCCGGACTTAATTAGTGTTTGCTAGATACGAGGATGGAAAAATTCTTTTGACAACGCTCGAATTTTGAAAGATGGTGAATATCGACAAGGACAAATCTAGGCTGGTAACAATCTCTCGATCTCTCTCTATTTCATTTCTTTTGCGCACTTTGACACACTCACATCACACACTCATCAATTAATGCTTCTCGCGCATTATTATTCTAATGAAACGGCGGAAGTTGCGCTCTCGACGAAATTTTTATTGTCGTTATTGTCGAATTGCCGATGCATTGATGATTGAAAATTCTAGAATTGTTCTCCAGTAGTAGTTGAATTTTTGCATACGACCAGAAAAGTTTTCCGCAATAGTAAATTATAACTCTTTTCTCTTTCTCTCACTTACTTTATGCCGATAAATCGTTTCCCGCATTGCATTTGTTCAAAATTATCTTATATGTGACTGTTTCGGTCTATATCCTCGCTCCTTCGTTCTCTTTCGCATTGTAAAAGTCTACGTCTACGTGACAACGTAGCGAACATAGTAATGCAGTTTTTGAATTTTCGATGTGACATCCACCTGAATGCACAACTTGAAACTGTCGGAACACGTTTTATATGACGCACGTTCACGCGATCATACAACTCGTTATAGTTACGCTGTAATATCGCAGCAACGTAAAATATACTTTGTTTTTGTTTTGTAATATTTTTATATTATTTTTATATTATCCCGAGTCGAGCTTAAGAATATTTTCCGATTTTTTTGACTCGATTATTTTTTAAATTTATCAATGATATACGAAATGCTGCTTTGCATGTTGGTTTTAATTTGACTTCAAAAAAATTCGCAAAGATATTGATATTGAAAACATTAATAATGCCAAATAAAATGCTTGTCAAAATAATTGAAAAAATTGATAGCAAATTACTCGAGAAATTCACAAGATATACAAAAAAATTCAGCATATCTTACGCATCAATAAAAAATCAGTATAATTTTTTTTACATTTTCCTTTTTGTAATTATTTCATTAGTATAATTATTTTTACATTTTTTTTTTAATTATTTCATTACATGTGTGTATAATTTGTCATTATTTTTTTTAAATTAATAAGTTAATAACATGTTACTTAAAAGTATTGTATTTTTTATTCGTATTTGCAGACTACTGCGAGAGCAAAAATCCACAAACATTTCGATAATTTCGGCAGCTGTTTTGTAATGGGAATGGAAAAGTCATGATGAATGTTTGGGTGAAGCAGAATATAAGATAGTGAGAAAAGAGAGAGAAGAGAATAGAATTCATCGCGAAAGTCGGCGCAAATCGCTCGGAAAGCGAGCAAGTTTGGCCGGCATGCAAACTTTACGTCGAGGCACCGCGTGCGAGCCGCAAGTACAATTCATTTGGCTGCACCGATAATTATAGCGATTTATTCGCGGTGAACGGGTGCCGTTAATTTCAGTCGTGGCATAACGCGTGCGCATACGTCACCAGAATAAATTATGCAAACACGTTGAGATGTGGTTCGAGACTGGAGGAGAGGTGAAGGGACGATACAGATTAGAGATATTAATCGCATACGTATAAATGTCAAATACATAACATGACTTTCCCCTCAAAAGTATTAATATAATTGTCGAGTACTTTTAAATTAACTATAAAGCACTCGAATTTCTATAAATTTTTAATAGATATTAAATATAGAGGATCGACTCTAATTGAAACATTATTCTCCTAAGCATATCTAAGGAATTTTATTTTATTGCAAGGAAGAATATAAAAATTATAAATAATATTATAAAAGAATAATGTTTTATTAAAAAGAAAGTTAACCATTTACTTAATATTTATGGTAAATATTATATTATATCATGCGCTACAATATTACATTGTCAGACATTAATCCAAATATTTTTGAACGCGTCATTAAAGCGG
Organism: Cataglyphis hispanica; assembly: GCF_021464435.1. NCBI lineage: Eukaryota > Metazoa > Arthropoda > Insecta > Hymenoptera > Formicidae > Cataglyphis > Cataglyphis hispanica. The sequence goes on from NC_065975.1 coordinate 4,100,016, forward strand.
ATATCAAAGAGATACGCAAAGGGTTGCTGTCGATATAATTCACTAAATCACTTTGAGCTTATACGAGGGACCTCCATTAAAAGCTAGAATTTTAAAATGCGTACCGGATTGATATGCAAAACGCAATCTCGCAGCTTCGTCGTTTGCAATTATTCACTCTATCATCGTTATTTCTCTAACTGTAAAACTTTGGAACCCTGAAATGCAAATGGGATTTAGCGAGAAACACTTTATAATTCGAATCACCTGTTCCTCCACGCTGCCACTGTGTAATTAATCATGGCCATATAATAAATGTCGATGAGGCGATACATGTTTCGAAAAATCAGACCGCGACGATTACGCTCCACTGTTAAATTTATTATTTATTATTATTTTTTTTTATTTATTATTCCGCACGTCATTCCATATGGACACAGGGTGGTAAATACTGATACGCATGCGAAAGTTAGTTTATCATGTGAAATGAAAGAGTTTCTATAGTATTTTTTTTAATACTGAGATTAAAACAGCAACGCAGAAAGAGAGAGAGAGAGAGAGGGGAGGGGGGAAGGGGAGGGAGGGGAGAGAGAGAGAATATCTTGCTTTATTAACGGAAAAAATACAATAATATTTTTTCGCGACTATAATTTCACGAGTGGCCATAATCTCAGCCGTTAAAAGCTTTTGTAGATATATTTTTCCATTTTATTAACTAAAAACTTGTATAATGAAACTTGTATTGAATTCGAAGAAGAGCAAGTTACAGTCATCTTGCGTTCGAAAATATAACTCATACGTCTGTGAAATTATACTGATTCTCGTTTAAGCTTTTGTGCGAAATGCAATTTATCACAGAGTGTCTTGAAACGTAGTTAGTCGTTCGCGAGACAAAACGGAGGTTTATCAGCACCGGCATCTCTCATTAATAATCGGCAACGCGTTAACGAACACGTCGGATGAATCGCGACGATCGATTCAGACTGCTGTTTTAAAGTTAGTCGCGATTAAGCGACGTAACGAGACCGTGCTGACAGGCCGATGTCGTTGATCGTTATACGAAATGTCTTTGCACGAATTTTCCCGCCAATTCCGTACACGTCAGTGGTACCGAAACGTCTTCGAACAAGTTTGATTCAGTTCGAATGGCGCTGCCGTTTACTGAGCAAATTATTCGATTAATTAAATTAAAGAAATATTTTTCATTCAATTTCTCCCAACTTTTATAATTTCACTTATTTTTATGCTTTATGCAATTTTGTCTCGCGTGTAATTATGCAAAATTATTTATCATTATATAAACAAGTAGATTTTTCTTTTTCGTTTTTCCTTTTACTCATGTTTTAATAAAAATATGTGCATATATACACGAGATTTTACAGTGTAATACAGTTAGGCGCCACAATTTTAATGGAAGATTTCAACATTAATAAATTGCAAATTGTGTTCTCCGCGCTTCTCTGTATTTATGAAGTGCTGTCTCCTTGTTACTTTATTCATTCATAAAAGATTAATAAAGTGCATTATATAACTGTACTGCGCGTTGTGTATCAAAACATGTTAAATATACATAAAGTGTATTGCTTACTATGCTGCGAATAGCTAATTCAAAGTTTGAAACGTCCACCTTTCGAGTCGACAATAACATCGAGATAAACTGAAATGATAGTGCGAAATAAAAACAAAAGCGATATAAATCGATATTTAAATGAGAAATTACTTGTATCATTGCACATTCAAGCCTATTAAAAACGAGGAATTATTGTTACACGTATTTTGATATAGTTAATAATATATCCGATTATAAAAATTATAAATATAATATTTTAATGCAATTATAAAATCGAGCATATTAATATGTAAAATTTCATATCTATTTACTACGTCCGATTATATTTCATGAACAGCAAACATTAATTAGGAATTGATAATTATTTTTTAATTATTTTTAAAGAAAAGTCGCTTCTTCAATTGTAATTAATCGAGCGTTAGTTTGCGCGATTTGAATTTGTGAATGAATCTATCAAATAATGGTACGTTGATTATTAAATAAATTTATTTATTATACAAGGTGTTCCAAATCAGGACAATTTCTTTTATAGGAAATTGAATTTGGAACAAAAAAGTTCCTATAAAAATATAGATCCGGAAACGCTTTGTTAAAAAGTTACAGCTACTAAACTCTCTATAAGTAATTATTTATAATCAAAATTTAATAAAAATATTTTTATGTTTATATTTGCAATATTTGCATTATGAATGTAATGTTTACATAAAAACACTAAAAGGTAGTTTTTTCAAATTTCTGCCTTTTTTGTTGTTTCAAATTTATTTTCTTTTGAATTAAATCTTTTTTAAGTCTTATTTAAGCTTTATCAAAATTGAATAAAATTGATGTAATTTAGTTTATTTGTTATTTAATTATCCATCGGATTTTTTTGTACTTTCTTCAAATGAATGAAGGGTTTTGAAGTTATTTTAAAAATCATTAAGAAAACGTGATTTTTCGAAGTTTATTAGCTACAACTTTTCAACGAAGAGTTGCTGGACCTATGTTTATCAGAAGTTTTTTGTTTCAAATTCAATTTCTTATTAGATCCTGAAGTTTTATTGACCTGCAACACCCTATATATTATACTTATTTTTTTGTATCACTTTTCTAAGCTGCAAAAGTTGGCGACTGTTATAGCAGTAATAGTAATGATCATATCATATCTGGCATCACACTTCTGATTTATTGCTGCTAAATTAGATATAACCATAAATTATTGCAAGATAAAGGCTTCTTATTCACTTTACTCTGTTCCTTCTTCCATAGTCGAAGACTCGGTAAACGTCGAGATTCAACGCTCGGAAATTCTCGCTGATGTTGCTAACAACATATTATCAAAAGGAGTGATGAGAAAGGAGGAGTAGTAACGTGCTGAAACAGCTCTCTCTCCCCGAATACAACCGGCGATTTGTCTGTCGCGATAACGGCCCTACCCTGAAATCAGTCAGTCGAATTTCACGTAAGATCGTTTCATCGCGTTAACCCTCAGCCCCTTCCCCTTCTCTCTTCTAGCTCCTTCTAAAGTGTATCGGCGAGCATAAGGGATACGTCGAAGGATATTTCAGCTTCGTTCAACGGTTTTCATGAAGAACGACAATTCTCCTGCATATACATATGTGCTCTTTACACTCGTCGTTGTCATTCAGATACAGTTGCAAAATTGCAGTCACGCGGGAAATTTCCTCGTCGAAATTCCGAGCGTTCTCCTAAGGGACAGCTTCGACTTTCGCTTCATGAAAACGCAACGGTCGATGGACCGCCGGTAATGGATCCAAGTCCCGCGTATGTAATTATTGTAATGGATACGCAGCGCGACGATATAACTTGATTTGGTTCATCCTATTGTCGAATGACAACGATGACGACGATGAGGCGTCATCGTTATATAGTTCGGTCCGTGGAGAATGCTAGGTTATCTATCGCGTTGCTTACTGTTGTGCCGCGTTGCCACGTTTCAACGCGAGATTGGACGATCTCAACGGCCACTTCGTTCCTCGATTACCCGCGGGACCTGCGGTGGCTGCGCATTAAACATCCGCGATTTCACTTCATCGTTCTCTAATCCCGCATCGGCATTGCGGCCGTCGCACGTCTCTTAGAACTTCGCAATACTGTTAGACCTTGGAATTAGCACGAACGTGATTATCTCAGAGTTTGGTTACGATCGGGTATTAATCAGTTCAAGAGTGCTTTCGGCGAATAAACCGTGCAAAGTTGGCGTGTAACTTGAATGAATTGCAAATAACCGATCTTGAAGACATACCGACGTCACGGATTTAAAGCCTTATTGATTTATCTTCGCGCCGTATATTTTTTTTTTTAAATTAATTCACGCGGGCATAATAATAAAATAATAAAATAATATATATATTATAATATACAGGGTGCCCGGTAATTTTTGACACATCCGAAGTGTAGATCCGAAAGTAGATTGGGTTAAACTGAAAAGAAAAGTTCTATCATTTATTATCAGTTATTATTGTGCGAGAGCGTTCTGTCGCAACGACAGCGCACTACCAGGCACGTGATTTACTGACGTGCGTTCGGCTAAAAGACGGCGCTGATTGGTCAGATTTTATACAATAATAACTCCTTTATTAAGCGTTATAGAAAAAATTGGTACAAAACTTTTCTTTTCAGTTTGACTCAATCTTCACACTTAGGATGTGTCAAAAATTATTGATATCCATTATATATTATATATTATAGGACGCCCTGTATACTGTATAATATATAATTTTGCAAAAATAAAAAAGTTATGTTTTACTAAAATACTATTAAATATATAATTCTAATAAAATTCTAATAAAATTATTTTAAATTTTTGAAAAAAAAGAAAAGAAAACAAATTGAAATAACTAATTTTATCTTAAACTGTGCATATATATTAGAAGATGAAACATATAATGGATCGGTGGATTAAAAACGAAATTGCTATTGATCGTTCTCTTATCTGAAAATTTCTATTATATGCGAGCGGAGGTGAGATTAGATTTCGACGTTTTACAAAATGAGTAGCTTTAGGCGAGCTTACGACAATAATCCATCGTAATCTACGTCGCTTAATGCACGCGCGCGTATGTGTACTTTTCCAGTACGTTACACGCGATTATAAATAATAACGGCATCCTTAAAATGCGTTACTCCGTTCCTTCTCTCCATATGTAACGTAATAATTAATTTAACCGATGATCCGCATCCGCGTAACAATAAAGTACAGCTGTATGCGAGTCGGTCGCATACATACTAACTACACCCTCTTATGTTTGCCTGATTTGCTGGCGCTTCGAGCAGCTTCAGAAATGGGTTAATCGTGCCGCTTGTTTAATTAATCGAATCTCGGTCCTCGTAGAACGCGCGCGCGGCGATCTGTAAAGTTACATCGGGAGTAATTGCGCCCGCGGGTATCGAAAGGGCGCAGCCAGTTAAAAGTTCGTGTTTAAATGTATATGTATTAGAAATCAAGAAGAAAATTCTTTCTCTACATTGCACAATATGTCCGCAACATTCGTGTTTTTTCTATTTTTGTCTATATTTTAAAATTAATTAAAATTTTGACAAGTTTGTTGATTAATTCAGAATTTATTCTTCTCTTTTAGTTTTTTGCTTGTTCAAAGTTGATTAAAAATGAATAATTCTTGAGTTATAAATCTTTGAAAATGCAAAGAACATCTTTCGAAATAAGAGATTCTAAATAAATAATCTCTAATAATTAAATAGATATTCAAATAATTAAATAATTAATTAAATATTATAGGTAATTTTATTTCATGATTATATAATCATATTATTGATTTAAACTTAATTAAATAATTTTATTATTTAAGCGCTTTTCTGCAGATCTGATGATTAAAATATTTCATTTTAAATATTAAAATGGTAACGAATAAATAACGTTTATTACATGAAAATTGTCCCTAAAAGAAAATTGAAATAAAATTAAGAAATATTTGGAGAGAAATATTATATATATCATTTAACAGATCTCGCAAAATTCTATAAATTAAAATAGACAGTTTGTAAAATAAGTTTGTCAAATTTAATTTAACAAATGTAGAACATTTATTGTTTTACATTTGTTAAATTAAATTTGACAAACTTATGGATATTAAGTATTTAATGTTCAAAAAATATTTTAGACGATCAATAATTTGCGACAGAATTCAAGATACAAAAAATTCTATTTATAATTTTATTTGTTTGTCTACAAAGAAATATTTAAAAAAGTAAAAATAAAAAAAGCACAAATACATAAAATAAATGTATACTAAAGTATACACATGTATTAGAAAATGTATGAATATATTGGAACTATAGATTATCAGAGTAAGTTTTATTTTAGTTTTAAAATATAAAAAAACTATCATGTAAACGTTATTATAAATAAACATAAACTATTATAAATTTATTATTATTAAAATAATTACAATAATTATAAACGTTATTATAAATAATTTATTGTTCTTTTACTATATATACGCCGTCTAATTGATTAAAATAAAAGTGGCTAAATTAGCAAATAATTTTATAAATATTCAGTTTGCAAGATTTTTTAGAGATAATCCAAGTTTAAGCTTTCATTATTAATAATCATGCAATAAATAATATTTATTACAGTATATAGGAGGTGTCCCAAAATTAAAACGACAACTTTCAGGTGATTATGAAGGATACCAAAACAAGCCACTCAAAAATTAACAAAAGCAAAAATAAAAAAAAAATTAATTTAAAAAAATTTTATTAATGCGATTAAATAGGGGTATTTTTACCATGAAATTTTTGTATAAAGTATTTTTTGATATCTCGAATAATTTTCGAGGTATATCGAGAAAGACAGTAACCGCTCTGTGTCCTTTATAACCATGTAAAATTTGTCGGTCTATTTTTGAGACAACCTATATAAGACTTTGTATATTCCTCTCTCCTTGGTTATAATGTTTCTAAATATTATCCTACTGACTTATTCCTTAATCAGTCTTAATCATCCCTTAATCTCTTAATCATCATCAGTTTGTATAATTCTTATTAATATATTAGTCTTGCTTCTGTAGAAAAGAATCTCATATATATATATATATATATATATATATATATATATATATATATATATTATTTTTGTTAGAACATATCCTAGATTTCTTCAATTTTTAACTATAATGACTCCATTTTAAAACGGACACTCAATCCGTAGTTCGCTTCATCCTTTGCGATTACCTCTTAACAAGCATGTGAAATAACATCGGTTTACGAAACACAGTTATGTTTTGCTATTTGCTTATTATTGCAAAGCCTGCGTCTCCCCGGGGGAGAAAACGGGGGAGAAGAAGGGGAGGGAGATCTCTTTGTTATGATTAAGTTGTGCGTGAGTATGTATAGACGCAGGCATCAGCGACTAGTATCGCGTTGAGATGTCGATAGTACATACACGTGCAGTATCTAATACACCGAGTCTTGTATTCGCTCTTGTAAATTCGTAGATGAACAGTAGCTTCGGTGGTACATGGAACGCGAGCCTTGGTTTGCGGACACATCGAACTAACCAGTGTCAACATGTCCGCCATTCGTGCGGAACCTATTTGAATAAGTGGTACACTGTCGCGATATACGCGTTCAATTAACGTGAGCGTCCTAAGCGCATGATAGGTCCATCACTTAATCGTGATCGGCATCTCTTTCGCAGATGTTAAATATTTAAGTGTTACACGAAGACAATGGGAGTTGTTATATCGGTTCGTATGAATAGGTTTCTAAGCACGATCAAAGAGATATATTTCATGCGATCTATATAGACCTACGTGTTTGAATTTACAACCAGCTTCTGGCGTAGTCCTGGTTGTCTGAGCAGAAGCGAATTTGCGAATAGCGTTTGTACATCGCTCTGTGTGTCTCTTCCTCTCTATATCTCCACTCGTGTCGCTTCTCTCCGGCTCGTCTTCTCTGCTTCGATACCTCGCTATGCGGCTACGCTTTGGCGTAATTGCATTGGCCATGCGTTCATTTGAACGTCGAGCGATGAGCCATAGAAGCGTAATAAGTAATTGTACGTGTGACGATATACGTGAATTGTGCAGAATATTGAAAAGGGAAAGATTGCTAATTCTTCTAATTCCTGCAATAGATGCGTATAATAATTATTAATTGCTTTTATAAAAATAAAATTATAAGTTATATCATAAAAAAATTTATTATAAATTAATGAAATATGAGAAATAAAATATCTGGAGAATTAAAGCTTAGAGAAGAAGAGAGAGATTTTCGAGGGTAAAATTTTTTCTGTTCACTTCTCTTGTCCATGTAACTTCTCACTTTACTACTTCAGAGCGACCATCCTCGGCATTTAAGACACAATGTTGGCAGTTTCCGTCTCTCGCCGACTCTGTAAAACTTCTTTTGATTGCCACTTGTGCAACAAGAGGGCGGGGAATTTTGCTCTCGAGATACTCGAGTAGTAGCGATCCTCGTTGAAAAGGGGAATCACTTTCGCGCAAACTGGATTTTGATTTAGGCTGACAAGCACCCAAGGGTATCTGAGGAGATTAATTAATAGAATTTAATACAGAAATCTCGAGCGACAAGATTTCTTTAGAGGGTTTTCCGTTTGTCAGTCGATAAGTCGGTCGAGAGCAACAAGTTTTGATACGTGCCTGCGATATGCGATATAATGCAACAAATAATGAGATACAATATTGCTGCAGCGTCTTCGTTATTAAAATTAATTAACAAATAGAAAAAAAAAACAAATATTATCTAAAGCGTAATTTATTTCATATCTGATTTTTTTTACAGTTCCATAGAGAGAGCATTAAATTTCATCAAATTAGACCTGTTAAAATGATTTGAATATATCATAAATCAGGAAATAAGATAATTAGTTCTCGGCTTATATTAAGAAACTTTCTTTGCTTTAACTTTCAGAAAGGGATAAATGAAGTTATTGGTAATAAGATTATTTATGTTAACTAAAATTGTAATCTTTACTTAAGTTGCACTATGCACTATTGTAAACAATGTATAAAATATGTCAAAAGAAAATTTAATATTTTATAATTGTAAAAAGATTAGATGTGAACATCAAAGAAATAAATTGCGTCTTTATAACAGTTGATTATTTTTTTCTGATTATATTAGATCTGTCCAGCAGCGAAGAAATGCGTGGATGTGAAGACAGTTGGAAAATTTGTTTTCTTATTAAAAAATATGCCGGTTAAAATTTTTGTGTCAAATATTTAATATATTTATAATTAATTAATGATTAATTTAATATATTGCTGTTCTGTTAATTAAACTCAAATGTTAAATTATTAAAACAACTAAAAAAAGGAGTAAAGATATTTTTTATTCTTTAAGCCTAAAGGAATCCTGGAAATTTTGGAATTAACCTAATCTAACCTAACCTAACCTAACCTTTAAGCAGGTCTTATTAACCTTTCGGCAATTTCAACAGTTGCGTACTGCGGCTGCGAATTTGGCACGCACAACACACGGAGAACTATCTGCCGACGGTAATAATAATTTATTAGGAAAGTTTGTCTTCTCTTTCTCGTTGTGAGAGAGCTGACACTTCCTAATGTCGTCGGCTGCTTAGCCACAAGTTTACCAAGTCACGCGGTTTACGCTACGCCAGCATTACTGGACGAACAAGCGAATGTTTGTCGACTAGAGAGATGTTAGCAAAGGCGTTTGCCTTCATCGCGAGCAAATTTCTTTACAATAATTCTCGATAATCAAAATAATAAAATCAAAATAATAATAAACTAGCTAACTATAATGCTATTTGCTTAATGCAATAAGAAAAAAAAAACAGTTTATTTTTACAAGTATTAAATATATTTATTTTATAGATTTATATTTTATTATTAATTTCTCTATTTATTGGAATATATATATAAAATAAAGATTAATCTATTTAGTTTTTATTAAATATTATAAAATAATAAGCAATTAATTTCATAATTATCATTATTATATATAAATATGTCGAAAAATATGTATATATACATACATATAGCTTCAAATTAATAATTAAATAAATAATTTTATTAAATTTTCTTGGACAAAAATAATTTCTAACAACTTTTCCGTTCGATTTTTTTACATACCGGTAAATAAAACGGCAAATATTAATAAACGTATAGGAGAATATTGACATTACGGGACATTTGTATCCGCGATGGATGTTCAAGAATATCGGATGCCAATGTTATGTGGGCAGGGAATCAGTAGCAAGCGTGATCGAACGAGCATATTTGTCCTGAATCCTTGTGTGTACACATTACCGCAAATCTATTCGTCCGATCGTATTTGTGCGACAGTGTGCTCGCTCAGCGTATTAAACGCAAGGCTTTAGACACAAGCAGGATAAAGTCGCGCGTTTCTCTGCTCACGTTAGGCCACGCTCGACGAGACGCATGAACATCAACAATATGTCAGCTTTCGCGATGTGCCGCGAAATGCGAGGGAATGGGTATCAACGATATTTCGATCAGTTTCCAGAATACTATGTTAAAAGGACTTAAATAAATAATTGTACGGATATCAAAAATTCAATGGACAAATTAACGCCAGAAAAGCCGGCGTTAATCAATTCCGTATCGCGTTTCGGAGATTTGTCGCGTTGGAGTTTTAACAGATATCCATTTAGATATGTTTTTTTTTTTTTATTTATTTTATTGCAAGCTAAAAACGTGCTATGGCATTCAGAGATTATTAAAAAATTTTACTTCCACGGTTATCAATTGAAATTATTTATATCATGTGCTTAGGCAAGGATTTTATAAAAAGTTCGATAGTTATTTAATCTCTTAGATAGGATATCGCTTTTAAAGACTTTACCAGAAATTATCTCGTGATTAAAACGGTAAAGTTGTGCTCAAGTAATGAATCTGTAGAGCAAAAAAAAAAAAAAAAAATAAAAAAGTTTGTGTTGGAAAATAAACTATCATTATAAAGGATACTATAAAAGTAAAATATATATAAAGTATTCTCTCTCCTTTCACTTGTACTAAATTAAAATAAAAATTCTACTACCCTTCTCTCTCTTTCTCTCTCTCTCTAATGCATAACTTAAGTTATCTTTTCAGTGTGTAGTATTATTTCTCTCTCTTTCTCTTTCTCTCTTTTGATGTCATATTTTTATATTTTACTAAAAAATAGGTAGCAGACAAAAAATAATCCATTAAGAGCTACGCAATTGTGTGTTGTTAAGGCTATCTACAACTTGATTCGCTGATATGTAGCTATCTCTGGGAAAAATGTACCGTTGTTCGTAATATTGTAGATAGTAAAAACGAATAGAAGATGGGACAGCTATTTTTAGGTCAGTTCACAAAATAATTTTCTCCTTTCTAAACACACTTCGCCACTACTATTTGTGGTAACCTTATATGAAAAGTTCAGACTATGTCATAACGCGCTACTATATTTTTCATGTGAGGTACATCTCCCATATGGGCGCTTACTAAAGAAACTTTAAATCCGGGGCAAGCTTTTAATTTGCTTTGGGACACGCCGGCAAGTTTTTCAAGCTTAATGTCAAGAACGCGATGTAATTCTCTCGTTTTTTTTAACGCAAAGCCCCGTACGCACGACGTGTAATCCTAAAACACTAGCGCGAAGTTATCAGCAAGACGCGGAAAAATCTCCCCGGAAGGGATCGCGCGCGGGAAAAAAACGTACATACATCAGGAAAACCGATGATTTTGCCGAAACTTTTGAGAACGCCATAGAGTGGCACTGACTTTTTGTAGCGTTAACCCGATTTTTCAGAGTTGGTTAAAAGCGCTCTTCAAAAGTTCCATCCGCCGCAACGCTACAGGAAGCTATCAGAGATGGAAGACGAACTTATCCCGGTCCGAAAGTTTTATGAGCTCTAATGCAGAATAAAGGGATAGTTACCGAAGTTAACCGCGGAACAGCGTTTATTTTAACGCTCAATCTTTACATCCTGTCTTTTCGCGATATTTCTTCGAGCGAGTCCGCGCTTCGTCGATGAATCGTGTTATAAAGTTATCGAGAGAATTTCGTTCCCGTCCGATGTACATCCTGCAACGAAGAAGCAATCCTAACCTAACATAACAATCGGCGGCCGGCGTGAGATCGCCGTTTCTCGGCGCGTAGCCGCCGCGTTTTTCTAATTCGTTTAACGGGACGGCGAAAAGCCGAATTAAAAGCGCAATAAAAGTGAGTTGGGTGCCAGCAGGCAGGATATAAATCGAAGTTAGCCGCGGGTCGATTCTTCGCTTCGTTGTGGAGAGCACTTGCGCCGACGTGAGCTCTGTGCTCTCTCGTTCTCTTTCTTTCTTACCTTCTCTCTCTCCTTCTCGAGTTTAGTAAACGGACTTACTTGAAATTCAATGGACGTTGGCAGGCCGCATAGTCATCCGTTTCTGCCGAAATATCTTTCAGGGGGGAGTTTCGGCATCGTTTCGCTATCGAGCAGCCACGTCTGATATCCAAACGTTTCTCGCTCTCTCGCGCGATTTTATCTAATCATCTATCGAATTAACCGTATGTTGCAGTCGAGATAAATCAATTTCTCAGTTCTCGCGAGATTCGAAATGTTACTCGTCGAAATTCGCGAAACTAAAGAAATAAAGCTCTAATTATATCCTGAAGACGAGCATGGAAGATAAAATTTTACATCTATATTTCAGTTGCATTCAGGTATTATAAATATCTATATCTTTCTATCTAATCATAATAATAATAATTATTATATATATATATTTTTTTATACAAAAAATAATGACTTGTAAATGATTTTTTGCTTTCTTCTTTAGGAATTTAATAAAAGTGAATTATTCCATGATTTAAATAATACTTACACCATTGAAATTATTCAATTTTAACTTTAATACATAATCTACAACTTTTGCAATCACGATTAGCGATAACTTGGCGTGCTAGTATAAACTCGACCGACAGTGAGTTATATAGGATTTGATGCTGAGTGTGTGTTCCTAGGAAAGGAAATATATTTTATGGAAAGTTCCATTTCGTTTCTCTCTAAAGAGATTTGGATTACGATGGGCTGATTCAATGGTAGATCAGAATTCCTTCTACCACTGGCCATTTAGTACATCGTAAAAGTGGAGCCTTATTCTGGATTTGAGTGAGATTTTCCACGCCATCACGATCTCGATAGTATTCATATCACGAACATTTATTGTTTGAGCCTAATTCGCAAAGGAATATTACTAATAATTTCTAAGAATTATTGTAAATTTTTTAAAAATTTACATAAAAGTCATACTATTTTTTTTTAAATAATGTTAATTATATTTCTATACACAAATTCGGGTTTGTATTTGACAGATTCAATATTGATCAAATATAAATCATGTTATCAGAACTATGTGTGAAACGTATCATATGTGTTGTTGGAAAAATTTTATAAAAAATGATTTCAAATTATACGTAACACTTCTTCGATCGTGTTGTTGATACCATCGTTTTGTGTTTCACGTGTTTAGTCTGCGCTGGTGGAAAAATAGCATTATACGGGTACGCCGTAATTTATCAGACTCGTACTTAAACGCGACGATTTTCCGAGCCGTACTTAAGGCAGACAAATTTCTCTGAACATTTCGACGATAAAATAAAAAAAAGAAAAAAATAAAATAAAAGGAACGCACTACGTGCCATGAGATTTAGTTGTTCCTTGGCATGGGAAACCTTCGGTAATGTTTGCAAGAACGTGAATATATTGTCTACCTGACTACATAGGACTTCTAAAGCGATTTGGATTGCCTATTTCAGCTCCATGACTGATATCGCCAAGATTTCGCGGCCATTTCTACGTCAGGACGATTTGTCTTTAGGACGTCCTGATCAAATTCAGGCTTTGTGTTATGAATATACATCGATAAATATCGTATAGTATTTATTATGTCTTATGCCTGTTACTCTGAGAAGGAAATAATCCTCATTAAATATTATTAAAAAAATGCTACGTTAAATATAAAACTGAGTAAGTTCGTAATTTTTAAATTTTTGACATTAAATAACAAAGCTCTGAATTACCTCTAAAAGCGCGAGCTGATTATAAAGCGGAGATATATTTCAAATTGCGTAATTATTTATACAGCAAAATAATAAATCCAAAATACAATGGAAGATTTAACGTATCATAATGCAAGATCATTTAGAATTTGGTGCTACATTTAAATGGGGATTCTGAGACATTCTGTATAAAGATTGCGTTTCATTATCTAAAGCAATTTAGATTATTTGCACTCCGGCATAGAAATTTGTAGAGCCAATTTCTTGAACCACTTGCATCTGAAGCACTTTGAAAATAACCAGTCACCGTGCAATCACATGTCCGCCGTCAATCTAATTGAAACTCCCAACGTTCGTTTCTGCTCGTATTCTCAGTACTTTAATTTCCATCTTTGTCTTCCAAAATATTTCGTGCACTTTTTACTCTCATTTACAAATTAAATTTCCTACAGATGCTTTAGTTCTGGAAATAGTCCTTCAATCAATACGCGTATATCTAAACATCGAACATTCATCTTTGCTAATAGAGAGAATGTGCGAAAATTATCAGACAGACATATAATTTCTGTACATGATATATTAAATGACAAAATAAAATAAATAAATGCTTAATTAAATATTAACAAATATCTAATAAAAATATCTACAAAATGTAACGTAATCTATTAATTGTAACTTGCCAACTTATTGTCATCTTTTTTTCATAACACAATAAATCCTAATCATAAAATTATAAAAAAGAAAATATTTTACACAAAATACATAATTAATATTTGTAAGAAAATTCAAATATATATATATGCTTCATATATAGTTCATATAAATATGCGTATATATATTATTAAACAATGAAAAGTATATTATAAGATTTATAAACAAATATTTTGTATATTATTAATATACAAAAATTATATTAGCTTTATAAAATTTTTCTTTAATTTTTTATAACATTTTTTAATATATATTTTCCTATAAAAATTATAGAGTGGAAAAAAATATCCGAGATCTGATATACTTCTCTGATGACAGTATCGTTCTCAGAATAGAAATAACGTCATCAAATTTTCATTGTCACATTAAGATCCGACGAAATAAGATTTATGGAAATAAGATTGAATCTTTTCACGAAAACATTGATCTGGTTATTCGATATTATCTGCAAATAAATTGCGCCGAATAAGTATATATTTGCTTTTACCTGTCAAAACTTAACGTGCGAGAGAAATATTGAAAATGTTTTGACATTTAAAATGATGTGAAACAAAAATTTGTAAAAGGACAGTTTATTTTTATATCTTAAGTTAGTTTCATATTCGTAAAATTTCATTTAAACTGAATCGATGATGAGATCGCTTGTGTTAAGCCTTTATTATAAAATCCTCTATTATAAAATCTGCAACGCGTTTGATTATCGTTGATTAATGATAAGTAAATACGGAACGCGCGTTTTCAATTTTAATTGTCGCACCGGGATTGCCGAGTCGCTGAATAGTCAGCTGACTCGAAAACCTCGGAACATTTGATAATTACGGGAAGAGCTGCCGCGAATGCACAGTGGAGCAGGAATTTTTAATTAGCAATCACCAACGATTGACATGACTTTTTAATCGGCGACGACGGTTCCACGAGATAATTACCGCCGCAAATCAAATTCTTGAATTTTGACAGTTCTTTATAAATGAAGCATTCTCATTGGCCGCCGCCGGATCGCGTCATTATATATTTCAATCGACTCGCGCCAACTATAAAGCACGTCTTTGTCGAGTAAATAGAACTTTTCCGGTGTGACGTAGCTGCGATACCGGTGCGGTTTACATCGTGTAACATTAATACATATGCATGCATTCAACACGAAGCGGGGCGCGCGCGCGCGCAAACAGGGATGCAAATATGTATCTGTGTATTCGTGCAAATCAATGTATAATTATTATTCATGGCTGATGTACTGCCGGCTAAATATGTAAATTATAAGACCTACTTAAAAGTTTTCCGTCACGACGCATTATTTCGCCGATAAACGGATTATAAACATTCATCGTTTCCAATGAAATATTCGCACCTAACCTAACCGCGCACAAACGACGCTCATTCTCGCAATCTCGCGCGCGTATCTTCCCCCCTCCTCCACTCCCCCCCTCCACTCCCCCTCTCTCTTTTCGATAAACATCGGCGAACTGCAAATATGTTCACCCGTGCCCGATGCCGTCCTCCGATGGGAGTCGGGCTAAATTTATTCCCGGCGCGGCGTAGTCGATAACGGCGACGTTAATTTCGTTTATTTACAGGCGTTGCGCTTCTCGGGGCCCCGGTGATTCAGGGCACCTCGGAGCAATTCGCGGTTCACGTCGAATAATATTAATATGCATGAGAAGATGAGCGTAAAGCGCATCCTCACGCGTGGCGTGGAGGACATGGAGCATTCCCGCGATCCTGTATATAAGCGCGAGTATGTTGGACGATAATACCCGCGCGCAGGGCCCCGGCAATGTCGAAAATTGCATCTTGGAATAGGTGCATCCAATCAAGCTGGATGCGAATACGTTAACTTAATTATAGCAAACGGCGGGAAGGGGCGAGGGGGAGGGGGAAGGGGAGGGAAGAGGGGAAGAGCTGAATTTCAGAAACTTAGCGCGATATTATTTCATGGTGGAGGTGGGATAAATCTTTGATGCGTGTATCTCGAGAAACGCATAAATTAGTCGCAAGCTTTCGCGAGAATTTAGAATCAATCCTCTTCCGTAAAAATTGAGTGACTTTTATATAAAGTGGTCCATAATAAGCGAAAGCAGACTGAATGGAAGTATTCCTTGAAAAAAAGATAAGAAGTGATTTTGGACGAGGATCTAATCAAAATGCCATCTTCTTTTTTGCTGCGACTTTTAAAATTTTGGCATTAAATGTTAATGGAATCTTAAATTGAGAATCTAAATTTTAACGTCTTGAATTAACTGTCAAACAAGATTAGATCATCAGTTTGTACATGCCCAAGATGTGGTTATTCTCTAAACTTTTCCTTGTTTGATATGTAATACTTACATCAAATAATAGTAATTTAAGAATATGAGAGAAGCAATTTTATGAGGAAAAATTATTTATTATTATTTTAAGTCTTTAGTTTTACATCAAAGACATTCAATTTTCGTCAAGAGATTGACTGAAAATTCTTACGAAGGCAAAATCCATGTACCAAACATCTTACATAAAAGGAAACAAGCACTTTACTATCTCAGAATTGAATTTCTAAAGCTTTTTCGAAAAAAAATTATGAGTAATTTTTTGTGCCATTTATGTGGTAGTAATAATATCTAAATACAAATATTCAGTATATGTACATATTCACAATTATGATAAAAATGTAATACATCTGTCAAATATTTGTTATGTGAATGACTATTTAATTAGATTATTGGAAAAGGATAAATATAACACACTTGATTTTTCTATTCAAAGAACGAAGAATTTTTAAACGCATCTAACTCAATATAATTATAGAAATGACATCTGATTCATTTTCTATAAAAGCCGTCCATTTTATAGTGAATTTTTCTATTATTATAAAATTGTGTTAATTGCCAATTTATATTCGCAAATACGATAAAAATCCCTTAACCTTAATTATTCCATTGCAAAGGCATTTAAAAGAAATGATTTCAATCATTTCTCGCAAAATAAAGAATATAGGTTGCATGAAAAATATAGACTAGCTATATTATTTTCGAAAGACCGAGACAGCGATCGAGCAATGTAAAAAAAATTAAATAAAACATAACTCAAACTCTGTCGCTCCTATGGTCGTGGCTCACAAGTATGGTCAATCTACTCTTTACTCACGTGTTGCATGGCGGCATACCCGGTGATCTGCTGGAGCTTACTGCTGACCATTTTCGTTCCCGTGCCACTACTAGTCTTCTCGCTCTTTCCGCTCCAGATACCGATCACGCCCGTTATAATGAGAGCCACTAGTGTGATGATGCCGATCAGTAGGGACAGTGTGACGATTTTGCTGCGGGGCGATATTACCATCGCCATCTTTCTCCCTTCTTTTTTTTTTTTTTCTTGAACGTCCACCGCGATCACTCGCGCTTTCCGTGAACGAAGTTCGAAATAGAAATTTACACTCAACAGACAACGCTATCCATCCCCGGTGGGATGGATCGAAAAAACATGGATATATGTATCTATGTATATATATATCTATGTATATATGAATAGCTTTTCTTCTCCTCGGTGATGCGAAACGTTGCGGGCGGAGAGGATCGAGGATTTAAATATATATGTATATATAATTTCTCCTCGTCGCGATCCTCCGCGATCATTATAACTTTATCACTTCCTCGCACTCGAATATCGACGACGATGGCGAGGGTGGCGACATGTCGGATGAATCCTCGTGTGTCATTCTCGAAGCCGCTCGTCTCCTCGAAGAAGCGAGAGATTAATTAAGGAACCGCTGAGCGCGACAATAGGACGCAACGTGTTCCGGCATCACTTCCCCGCTTATTCGCATCCGGACGACTCGACTCGGACTTGGCGTGGATGATTCTGCGCCAGGTGTCTCGGGAGATCGTTGTACGTTCCGGGGTAGCGATTTCCGGATCGAGAAGAAGGATCCCAAGCGTCTCTCACGTACTCGATTCGAATGAGCTCGCCGACGCTTTCAGTTCCACGGACAATTTTAAGAACGTGCCCTCGTCGTCCCTCGAGGATCCTCTCTCGGGTGGAGTCGCCTTCGCCGACGATTCTTTTAGACGCCAAGACCCGATGGATGCACCCGCATGGATCAACAAGTTCAACGCGGATGCGCACACGCTTACGCTAGCTCGCAATAACAAGGACTCGCGATAAATTTGTCTGAATAATCAACAATGAAGTTCTCCGGGAGATGTTTCAGTCCCCCAGAGGTATATATAACTCCGGCGACGATATTTCTCTGCAGGGATGCATATAATGAGGGCACGAGGTGGAACGGAGCGCGGGGTCGAAGACGCAACTTCTTGTTTCTCGAGTTTCTTTCAATCCACCCCATGCCCTCGTTCCCTACATCTCTTTCTTCCGTTTCATCCCCCTCTATCTCTCTCTCTCTTTCTTTCTCTTGTCCCTTTTATCCTCTTTCGTTCTATCTTTCGCTTTCCGTATTCCCTTCGCGCTTGGAAGACGAACTTTGAAGGCCTTTAAATGTCGAGGGAACTTATCGCGGTTTACATCGCGGAAATAATGACTCTACGGCTTCTATATTACAACGATCTCACGGCTGCATATTAAATATGTTGGTTTATCAACGCTATTATCACAAGTCAGGTGAAATTTCTGATAAATATGGAAGATGCTTTGATTATTCAAAGTATCGCGACGATAAATAAAGAAATAGCAGCGTTTAATCTTATATTATCTATCTCTTGATGCAAGACAGGAAATATACAGGGTGATTCTAAATAAATGCAAAAAATTTTAGATCATATATTTTTGTTGAGAATTAAGGGGGATCTTTCATATAAACTATATTCCTATATATCCTTTTATATTTTTTTCCTGAGGAGTTACACTCTTCCAAAAGGGAGGTGAGAATTAGGTTTTTATTTTTTTTCTCAAATTTTGGACAAGTTAAAACAATGAAATTTGATAGACATTTTCCTAGTAAAAAGGATACTTATTAATAGTTTTTAAATCATCTCATATCGTTATAAGGGGATGAAATTAGCAAACCCCTATTCAATTTTTTATTAGAACTTTTGAACGAGCTAGAATGTAATTATCTAAAAATATGCGTTAAAAAGCTTGATTTCTCTAGGAACTTTTCTTTTACTTTTTTTGCAAAATCAATAGTTTTTAAGAAAAAAAATAAATTACATTATCATGCTCAGCATGATGCTAAATAGCAGAATTTGAGTTACGAAAAGTTGAATTTTAGAATAAAAAGAAGCAAACAAAACAGAATTGTAGTAAATGTTGAAAAAAAATGGATCAAAAGTTAACATAAAATTATAATAAAAAAAAAACCTAATTTTCACTTTCCTTCTTGGAGAAATGTAACTTCTCAGAGAAGGAGATAGAAGTATGTATATGACCCTCCTTAACTTTCAGCAAAAAAAATCATCTACTAAAATTTTTCGCATTTATTTAGAATCACCCTGTAGAGAGCATCCTAGAATTTTGCTATTTTTTCTTCCTCCTCCACCCCTGCACCTACTTCTTCCTCCTCGTGGTTAAACTTTATTTAGAAAAAAAAAAGAGATAAAGTACCTTAATTAATAATTTGTTATTTTGGAAATGTCTTGTTTTCGCCTGCGGTCGAATTGACATCCACATAAATTAACGCAACGTAGGAGCATCGAGTTGAGTGTCGAGATCTTAAACACAAATTTCAATTTCACCGAGTTGTGGCACGCGGCAAAGTTATTTCCATTCCACCCATTCCATTTCCAGCCCTCCTCGGTAACGCTATTTTCATTTTATGCAAGCGACGCAGTGTCGTCTGTCTACATTGTCGGTTTGTGCAACACCGGTAATAGACGCGAATGCAAGCACAGCCTATTTGATCGAGAGGAACGCTAATGAAAACGAAGAAACGAAGTCATCGATTTAAATCCATTAATAAAATTATTGGGATTTTTCGATAGTTTTTACCGTCACAAAAATATTTAAATTGCACTCATAATAATTTAATAACATGAATATATTTTCTCCAATGCGGTACTAATAAAAGAATTCCTTTTTTTTTAAAAAAAAGAGAAAGAGGAAAATATATGGGTAATCAAAAATTATAATTTTTAAAATCATTTATATTTTATGAAAAAGAAGAATTAAATTTTTTGATTAATGGTACTTTCTTTCGAAAAAGTAGATTTTATCAGAAAATAATAAACATAGTTGTGAATCATAAGCATAATTATTGTTGCTTTTTTCTACAAGATTTCGATGATAATTAGCAGAATAAATGAGATGGTATTCACATTTGTAAATGTATATCAAATTAATTATCTTTTTAATGAATAAGTGAATAAATACAATGATTTATTTAAAATTCCCTTATCGTCTCAATATAATTATTAATCATAACATAACATCATAACATAATCGAATTGATTAACGGAATTGATAATGAATGAAATTATTTTTTTGAAAATTTTTTAGCTTGATAATAAATTATTTAATTATTAAATAATTAAATAATTTTAATTATTTAATTATTAAATAATTTAATAATTTTTGATAACATTTTTCTCCTCGTGGAAAAAATCATAAATTTTATATTATTATCGAAGAATTTTAAAAGCTGTTGCTATTTCTCTTGTGAGAAAATCCTTTTGAGATTGCAGCATAATAGAACGTCTTCGTGGAATACCGTGAGCACATAATTTTGCGTAGGCGAGGAAAAACCGTGAATTATTTAATACGCTCGTCTGAATAACACTTTTTTATACTTTATTTCTAGGGAATAGAAAATCTCACATTGGATAGCCTGTGCCATTTAAGTTTCAAAAGCATCATGTGTTAATTTGCCGAATAAAATCCGCTCAAGAGATAATTATCACGTAGTAATATAGGATATGGAGGCCGGATTCACGCTAACGTGCCGTTACGAAAAAATAATTACAACGAATGAGAGATAGAATGCATTAACGTCGTGTCATACCGCGGGCGATGCGTTAGAAAATTCATTCAGATTGCGCATGCGCCTCTCGACTATTTCGCGCGCATAAAATCATTAGCGACTGGTGAATTTTTAAAGTTGTTTTTACGATGCGTTTTTTGAGAAATTCGTATTTCAAATATACTCTCTACATAAGGAAAAATAATTAAAAGAGGATACGATAACATTGTACATGTATGTATATGTCCTATATATATTTTTGTTCGTCGGATATATGCCAGAGGTAAAAAAGAACTATTTAAACAATCTTTACACATCTCCAGCATATTTTTAAAAACCACCATGACAGAAATATACCTGGGGAACGTTTTCATTCAGGGGAAGGGATCGTAGATTCCGGGAACAAAGCTTGAAAGATGGAATATCTAATCAGTTCGAAGAAGAAGTATGTAAACGGAGCGCCGGTGCTTCATTTAGAATATGACGCTTACGATCTACGCGATTCTTACAGACGGTAAATGTCCTTTTCGCGGTACAGACTTTGCCAGTTTCCATTCCCGCCGTTTTTTATCATTCCGCAAACGTAATTCGAGAAATTTCTTTGCGCTTACTTTTTTTACAGTTTGCTTGACGTTTGCAAGAAAAATTCCTGTCTCTATCTGTCTTCTTTATTTCCTCAAGAAAAATTTCAAGAGAGCTAAAGCGATCTTTTAATTAAGTGATCTTGCGAATTTTATAATACACTCGTATCTAAATACTCGTCGCTTTATTCTCGCGGAAATATTCGTTTACTTACGGTTTTGTGCGATTTCACATTAATTATTGTATATTATCCATAAAAAATATATTAGTAATATTATTGTTTTTATTTTATTATTATTTATATTTCTATCAATAATAATTATGATTTAAAATCGATTTTTTTAGTTATTTATTTCTATATATTGTTCATATTTAGAAAATTTTAATTTTGTGTGCATAATTTTGTGTGTATATGTGTCTCTATAATGAAGCAAAATGTATCTTTAAACATTTTGCTTCATTATAGAGGAAATCTTGTTTTCGTGACAAAATTTTTTTTTCCAGTTTTCTATGCTAATGTGTTTAGAATGTCTCAGAACGTCAAAAAATAATATTAAAAAAAAATATATGTATGTATGTACGGAATAATGTATATTGTACAACTTTTAACTTCCGTGATTTTTGAGATGCTAAATTTTTTTTTTAAATGAATAAATTTTTTTTTTAAATAAATTATCATTAAAGAATAGTTGGTATTAAATTTGGTGAAAATCAATAAAAGAGTTCATTTTTTATAAAGTTTTGATTTTTTTGAGAAATGTTTGTATACGCTCTAACTTTT